>NW_007124866.1:0-545 GCF_000164805.1 Carlito syrichta
AATTTTTGGGTTTACCTTTTATTTTTAAAACCCCTCTGGGTCATGGAAATACCAGGGGCTGTGTGGGGGGATGGGCCTGGGAACAGCAGAGAGGGAGGGGGTGGAACCCTGTGCCCCTCATCTCTTCTGCAGGGTTGGTGTAAGCAGTTCTCTCAGTGGGTTCTGCTGAGGCTGTTCTTGTTTTTCTGTGTGTGTATGTATGTATGTATTTATTTTTTTTGAGTTGGAGTCTCACTCTGTCACCCAGACTAGAGTGCAGTGCCTCGACCTGCTGGGCTCCGACAATCCTTCTGCCTCAGACTTCCAAGTAGCTAGAACTACAGGCACGCGCTACCAAGCCTGGCTTATTTTGATTTATTGTATAAGTTGCCCAGGTGGGTCTCGAACACACGGGCTCAGGCAATCCACTCACCTCAGCCTCCCAAAGGCACGGGATTACAGGCTGAGACACTGAGCCCGGCTTATGTATTTATTTTTTGAGTGGGAGTCTCACTCTGTTGCCCAGTTTGGAGTACAGTGCCATGCTCATGGCCACCACAGGCTCA
>NW_007124867.1:0-669 GCF_000164805.1 Carlito syrichta
TTCCCCGTTTCCAGACAGATATTTGCTACTGTTAATCCCATCTCTCTCCCCCCACCATAGTTTCCCAGTACGGTCAGTCATTTTCGTATAGTATTGCATTGGATGTTTAAGGTCCATTATATGAGTGAGAACATATGATACTCGGATCTTTGTTTCTGTGAGAGGTCACTCAGTATTATAGACTCTAGTTCCATCCAGGTTGCTGCAAAATTCATGATTTTGTTCTTTTTTATGGCTGCGTAGTATTCCATCGTGTATATGTACCACATTTTTTTAATCCAGTCCTCTTTTGATGGGCAGCATGGCTGTTTCCAGGTTCTTGCTATTGTGAACAATGTTGCGATAAACATGCATGTGCAGGTATATTTTTTATAGAGTGATTTGTGTTCTTCAGGATATATTCCCAGTAGGGGGATTGCGGGGTCATATGGGAGGTTGGTATTTAGAGCTTTTAAGAATCGCCACACTGCTTTCCACAGAGGTTGCACTAGTTTACACTCCCACCGACAGTGTAGAAGTGTTCCCTTTTCACCACACCCTCTCCAGCAGCTGTTATTTTTTGAGTTGTTGATAATTGCCATTCTGACTGGGGTTAGGTGGTATCTCAGTGTGGTTTTGATTTTTCATCTCCCTGATGATTAATGAGGTTGAACATTTCTTCATGTGTTT
>NW_007124868.1:0-700 GCF_000164805.1 Carlito syrichta
ATTTGGAACTCTATTCTCTGTTTCCGTGATAATTCACGGAAAAAGACCTAATTCATATCCATCAAGCTTTCTGCAAAATCCTTATACCTGTCCCTTGTCAGGGATGCATAACATTCCACATTCATTTTATCCATTCCAGCTTTGTAGTGCGACATGGTTGGTATCAGGTTTTTTTCAAATATGATTAGAGCTGCAATAAGCATGCTTGTGCAGATATCTTTCTGTAAAAGATCTGAGTTCCTCCAGGTTTATTCCCTACAGGCGAATTACAGGGTCACATGGTAGGTCAATTTCTTGTCCCTTTAGAAACCGCCACACTGATTTCCAAAGATGTTGCTCTACTTTTCAGTCCACATGCAGTGCAGAAGCATTTTTTTCCCCCAAATCTTTTCCAGCATCTGATATTGTTTGTGTTATTAATGAAGGCCGTTCTTACAGGGGTTAAGTGGTAGTTCAATGTGGTTTTCCTTTGCATTTCTCTGATGATGAGTGAGGCTGAGCACGATTTCATGTGTCTCCTGGCTTCCCACATCTCTTCTATTTGAAGTGTCCAATCATGTATTTTTGCCACTTTTTAACGGGATTGTTTGTCTCTTTTTCTGACTGTTTGATTTTCTTGTAGCTCACAGATGTTATCACGTTGTCAGATACATAGCTGGAGAATAGTCTGTCCATTCGGGGGCTGTGTGCTTGGTATTTT
>NW_007124869.1:0-542 GCF_000164805.1 Carlito syrichta
GAACGTGAGTCAGGCCGCTCTTGGACATGGACCCTTAACCGTGAGTTCACAGACTCTTCTTTTCTTGTATTTTCTAACCTGTGTTGTGGCTTTTGCTGGAAGTGCAACTGCTGGATTATGCATGAGAGTATCCCGTTTTCTGAGAAGTGTGTGTGGAAGGACTGCCCTATTCCCACGGAATGTATGTGGCCATAAATGTGTCCACTGATTCCTCAGTGTTCGTTCTGTTCCATGGATCAATCGTTAGGGTTTTATACCATTGCCTCTGTGTTTGGTTTACTGGACTTTGGTGAAAGCAGAAAGTGTGAAACCCTACACTTTGCCCATTTTGAAGAGAGTTTGGGCTATTGCCGGTCTCATGCAATTCTTCTGAAAGACTAGACATTTGTGTTTTGGTCGAGATTTCTTTGTGTTTTTAATGCGTTGTGTAGTAGTGGCATCTTCCCACGTCATGGTTTTTATTTATTGAACCGAGCATTTCCTTTCCATTGGCTTATGTCCTCTGCAATGTCTATCAGCATGAGTGTGTACTGTTTAGTGTA
>NW_007124870.1:0-491 GCF_000164805.1 Carlito syrichta
AGACCTTTACAATGAAAATTATAAAACACTGCTCAAAGAAATCAAAACCGACATGAACAAGTGGAAAAATATCCCATGCTCATGGATCGGAAGAATCAACATTGTGAAGATGTCCATCTTACCTAAGGCAATCTACAAATTCAATGCAATACCCATTAAATTACCAACAACATTCTTCTCAGACCTAGAAAAAACAACACAGGAATTCATATGGAAACACAAACATCCAAGAATAGCCAGAACAATCCTCAGCAAAAAAAACAAAGCAGGTGGTATCACAATACCAGATTTCAAACTTTACTATAAAGCTACAATCATCAAAACAGCGTGGTATTGGTACAGGAACAGGCTTATAGATCAATGGAACAGAACTGAGATTCCAGAAGCAAAACCTCAATTTCTCAACCAACTCATCTTCGACAAAGCCCCCACCACCTATCAATTGGGAGAGGAGAACCTATTCAGTAAATGGTGCTGGGAAAATTGGCTGA
>NW_007124871.1:0-687 GCF_000164805.1 Carlito syrichta
CTGTCCTTACCTTTGGCTCCACAGCATGGGTTTAGAGGAGGTTTTCCTCGCATTAGAGGCCCCTCGTATGATCACAGCCCTCTGAAATTACCACTAAAAGGGTTGGCTACTGTTCAAGGAGAGTATGTGGCAAGAACAAATCCAAGGGTGCTTTCCGCAAGGTTGAGGGGTGAATATTCTTGGTGAGAAGTAAAGGAGACTCGTAGCTCCATAAGAAAAGCAAGCGAAATCGTTGGCTATGGACAGCTAGGAAGCGTATCCCAGCAATCAAAGCACACTTCATCGCGCACCAGGACGACTCCTGCTAAGGGTAGGCCAGGCCTGGAATCTCCCCCCTCTCGTCCAGCACTTTGGCAGACTGAGGACGGAAGATTGCTGGAGCCCAGGACTTGGAGACGCGACTGTCTAACATCACGCAGCCTCATCTCTATCTCCAAAATGTCATCGGTGAGCTGGGCATGGAGATACAGGCTTGTATTTGTAGCTGTCTGGGAGGATTGCCTGAGCCCAGGAGGTCCACCCTGTGGTCAGGTATGATTGTACCACTCTACTCCACTCTGGTCATCAGAGTGAGGCCCTGACTCCAACAAGAGAAAAACAAGCCGCCGACTGGAAAAAAGATATTTGCAAATGTACATCAGATAAAGGATGATCATCTAGGATCTGCTAGGAACTCCCACGTGCCGA
>NW_007124872.1:0-748 GCF_000164805.1 Carlito syrichta
AGTAGAACATTTGTCAAAAGTAATCATCCGAGTTTTCCGGAAGGACCTTGCTCTGGTATGGGTCTAAATTCTAGCAAAGGGTTTTAGGTAATTGGCCCCATTGCCCAGCAAAGAAGTGACAAAAGTCCCTTTAATTGCAATCCAGTTATCGGTAGCTGGAGTGACCAGGCCCCTTTACATCATCTCTTCATTTCATAGTGGGGTATGTTATCATTTCTCCCCTTCTCTGTGATCCTGTTCATCACTAAATTTCTCTTTCTGTGGATGAATGAGCAGGTGATTGAGATTCTCCAATGAACTGCCTCTGGGAGAGGACACTTAGTTGTGGAGAATGTGTGAGCATTAAGCAGTAAGTGTTAAGCAAAAGTCAGATTGATGTTTTACTGAGTTTTTGCTGGAGGGGAGTACATTACTTATTGTTTGCTTGGCTATTAATCCAGAATTGTGTGGGTGTGTGCAAGTCTTCCAAAATGCATTATTCAGGTTTCTTGGAGTGGCAATCAAGTACTATTATAGAGTTTCAGTGTCTATTTTAAACAAGTGAACAACGAGTTGATTTATAAATTTTTTCTTTTTTTTTTTTTGAGTTGGAGTCTCACTCTGTCACCCAGACTGGAGTGCAGTGGCTGTTCCCGGTCACCGCAGCCTCGACCTGCTGGGCTCCGGCAATCCTTCCGCCTCAGCCTTCCAAGTAGCCAGAATTGCAGGCATGTGCTACCACGCCCAGTTGATTTTTTGATTTATTGTA
>NW_007124873.1:0-713 GCF_000164805.1 Carlito syrichta
TCATTGGTTGGTCCAGGAGATCTTTGATTGGTATGTCCAGGTAATGATAATTGGTTGGTTTCTAAACCCACAGAAAAAAAAGTGCATTTGGGGGGAACTCAGAGTATTTTCAAACCCTAATCAGCAAATGACTTTTGGGTTCTGTTTAATGTTGAAATTGTATTTTATTTTATTTTATTTTTCGAGTTGGAGTCTCACTCTGGATTGCAGTGGCACCTCCAGGCCACCGCAGCCTCGACCTGCTGGGCTCCGGCAATCCTTCTACCTCAGCCTTCCAAGTAGCTGGAACTACAGGTGAGCGCTATCATGCCCAGCTAATTTTTTGATTTATTGTAGAGATGAGGTCTCGCCAAGTTGCCCAGCTGGGTCTCAAACCCGCGGGCTTAGGCAATCCATTCACCTCAGCCTCCCAAAATGAGGGATTACTGTCTGAGCCACCGAACCCGGCTGTATTTTATTTTTTAAATGTGGGATACATGTGAGGATTACCATGTAATCAAGTTGCATGCAGGTATGGTTTCGACTTCAAGCAAGCCTTCCCTCCCCCTAGTAGTAGACATGGTACCCAATTGGTGATGGGTACCCATTTCTCCCCACAATCCCTCTCTCCTTTAGCAGTGCCTGGTGTTGTTTTTGTTTGTGTGCCCAATGTTTAGGACCAGTTTATGAGCAAGAAAATGTGGAATATTATAGCACTCAGTAAATAATCTTTC
>NW_007124874.1:0-453 GCF_000164805.1 Carlito syrichta
CAACACTTAATGAAGTAATAGTTATAAAACTTCACTGACATTTGTTGGAAAAGTATACCACAGTCCATAAGCATTTTGCAGGACTCAACATATGTGTTTCAAATGCTGGAGAGGATACAAAGATGCATTCTCAAAGAATATAAAGTTCAGTCGAGGGATGAGATAAAGTGGAGGATGACTGAGCAGACACCATCTGTCTCCTGCTTCAGGAGGAGATCAGGGGACAACATTCTAAGAAGAGTGACCTGCATGAACAAAGATGTGTGTCAGGCAAGATGATAGTTTAAGAAGTGGTGAAAGATGAGTCTAGAAATATCAGAAGACTTGAGGGAGCAAGAACTGTGATACGAGTGAAACTTAAATTGTGATTAGATAGGAGAGGGATTTGGAAACCATTTTCAGGAAGTGAATTTTAGGATGGGCCTGGTAGAATAGGTGATAGGTAGGAGATGG
>NW_007124875.1:0-739 GCF_000164805.1 Carlito syrichta
AGAGGAAAGATTAGAATATTTCTACAGAATGTATTGAAGTGCTATTTCTTTATTTCCTTCAGAAACCAAGAATTTGATATGCCTCAAGGACAAAAAAAAATCCAAGGAAAAAATTTTTGAAGAAAGTCTATTCTCCAGCCTCCAAGATAAGATTTAAAAGCCAAGAAAATACTCAGACTGTAGTATTATAGAGCAAATCAATCTTTAAATCTTCCAAATCATCCCTAGTATACTAAAGCACAAGGTGTCTGAAAAAAATCACAAGTAATTTGAGAAATATCAACTTTGTGTGTGTCCTAAACCACTGTCTTATATAGAATGAAAGAATGTGTTGTAACATGGATTTGAGACTATTTACAACTACTAACAGGCGATCTTTGGAATTGAAGTATGTTTCACAAATTAGTTTTTATTGTTGCATAAAGAAGAAAATGGACAAAGGTAATCTAAACTATCAGGAAGTGCTTTCTGCTTATAAGAATGAAATTATAATCATTAAAAATATACTATGTTTCACTTTTGAAAGCATATTGTCTTCTGTCCTTCACTTGCAAATCATTACTGATGTCGCTATCGATGTTTATCCATGAACTCAAAAAAGTCAATTAGAAAATAAGCACATCGTTCATAGTCCTGATACAAATCAAAGTAAGAACTTGCATTTGAAGAAGATCAGTCCTTACTAAAATAAGAACTACCAAAAGTATGAATACAACCTAAATGTCACAAAGCACATAAA
>NW_007124876.1:0-483 GCF_000164805.1 Carlito syrichta
TGCTTATTGCCTTCTAGATCCTATAATTTCTGCGAGAAATCTGCTAACAATCTTAATGAGAATTTCTTGCATGATAGGAGTTGCTTCTCTCTCATTGCCTTCAATTCTCTCTCTTCCTTTGATTTTTCAAAGTATGAATGTAATGTACCTCTGTATTGTTCTCTTTGAGTTCATCTTAGAGTTTATTGATCTCTTTGGATATTTATAGTCATGTGTTACGTCAAACTGAGTAGTTTTTATCCATTAACTTTTCAAACACTCTCTCTGTCTTTTTTTCTCTTTCTTCTCCTTCTGGTTCCTACAGTGCTTTATTGGTTCTCTTAATAGTGTTCCCTAAGTCTCTTAGGATATATTCACTTTTCCTCATTCTTTTTTCCTTCTGTTCCTCAGTCTTCATAATTTCCATTTTCCTATATTTACATTTGCTGATTTTATTTTTCCTGCTCTATTCTGCCTTTAACACATCTAATGATTCTTTCTTTG
>NW_007124877.1:0-531 GCF_000164805.1 Carlito syrichta
GCCTTCCCCTCCAGCACACTGTGCGTGTTGGGATTGTCCTTTGGAAGATGTGGCAAGACTTGGAAACCGTCGCCATGTCTGCCCTGCTAGCGTGTGCTGGCGGCGGGCGGGCGTCGCCCTTGGAAGCCGGCAGCCGGAGGTGGCATTGGGCCCCCCAAACTTTGTGGCCGTCTTTCCTGTCCCTCTCTGTCTTTCTGCCTGTTTCTCGCTCCGCTGCGTCTCTTTTTCTCTCGGTATATATGTGTGTCTGACGCTCTGTCCCGTCGTCTCATTTTTTCTGTCCTGCTTTTCCGCCTCTCTCTGTGTCTCTCCCCGGGTAGGATTCGCCCTCCGGGTCTCTGGGTGCGTGCCTCACAACGTGCCTGTGTACGTGTGTGCCCTTCGGGGTGGGGCCGGCCGCGGAGTAGGGCTTTCGGCTGCCGGCAGACAAGTGGGAGGCTGTCGGTCTTCCGCAGGGCTCGGCTGCGACTCTTCCTAGGGAGGTCCCGCACGCCTGTCTCCCGAGCCGCCCTGCTGGCCGGCGTCCCGGGG
>NW_007124878.1:0-772 GCF_000164805.1 Carlito syrichta
GCATTCCCTTTGCAAGTGTGCAAATACATGAGTGGACACATTTCATAAGAAGAGATACGGGCAGCCAGGAGACACATGAAAATTGCCCAGCCACACTAATCATCAAAGAAATGCAAATGAAACCACGTTGAAATTCCAAATACCCCCTGTAAGACTGGCCATCATTAACAAAACAAACTATAACAGATGCAGGTCAGAATTTTGGAAGAAAAAAATTCATCTACACTGCACGTGGACTGAAAAGTAGAGCAACATCTTTGGAAAACTGTGGTGGTTTGTAAAGGGACAAGATATTGATGTACCATGTGACACAGAATTTCCACAGTAGAGAATATACCTGTAGGAACTCAAATAATTTTACCAAAAAGATACCTGCGTCCCTATGTTTTTGTAGCTCTAATCACAAATTCAATAAAACATGGTACCAACCATTTTTCCCATCAAAGCTGGAATGGATAAAATATATGTGGTATATACACAGTGGATTATTATGCAGCAATAAAAGAAATAGAAGGATTTTGCAGAACGTTTGATAGATATGAGGTAGGTCATTTTCAGTGATTTATCACAGCACAAAAGAACAGAGCTCCATATGTTATCACTCATGAGCTGAACTGGATCACTTATAGTGTGGTAAGAAAGTGATTGGCAGTAGTGGAAAACTGTTTAGGGGGAGGGGTGAGATTGACTGTGGAGGGATACTGCTAAGGAAGGGAGGGACATACCTCAGCAAACAGGGACCCTGCATAATCAATGTTTGTGTATCTAACTC
>NW_007124879.1:0-685 GCF_000164805.1 Carlito syrichta
AGGACTTTCTGACATCACACAACCTACCTAGGTTGGAACAAGAAGAAATTGAGACCCTAAATAGACCAATAACAATCAAGGAAATCGACTATGCAATAAGAAAACTACCTACACAAAAAAAGCCCTGATCCAGATGACTTTCCAGCAGAATTCTACAAGACTTTTAAGGAGGAGCTGATACAAATCCTACTGAAGGTATTCCAGGCAATTGAAAAAGATGGAACTCTCCCCAAATCATTTTACAAAGCCAACATCACATTGATACCCAAACCAGGTAAAGATCCAACAAAGAGAGAGTACTACAGGCCAATATCTTTGATGAACGTAGATGCTAAAATTCTCAACAAGATCCTAGCAAATCGGATTCAACAATACATCTCAAAAATCATCCATCATGACCAAGTAAGCTTCATTCCTGGGATGCAAGTCTGGGTCAACATTCGTAAAACCAAAAATGTAATTAAATACATCAACAGATGTCAAAACAAAAACCACATGATTATATCATTAGATGCAGAAAAAGCTTTTGATAAAATCCAGTACCCCTTCTTGATAAAAACCTTTAAACATCTAGGCATACGGGGAACATACCTCAAAATTGTAAAAGCCATCTACGAGAAACCCACAGCCAGCATACTCCTAAATGGACAAAAATTGGAACCATTTCCCCTGAAACTGGAACAGA
>NW_007124880.1:0-728 GCF_000164805.1 Carlito syrichta
TTCCAGCCACTGCACTCCAGTCTGGGCAACAGAGTGAGACTCCAACTCAAATAAATAAATAAATAAATAAATAACAAAAACAAACAAACAAACAAAAAACACAACACACTCCATACATATTATCTCTAACAAAAACTCTCAGAGGCCCCTGCCAAATGCAAGAAATAGACATTCATTTGAGATAGTAATAAAAGCCAATGATTATTCCTGAGCCTTCAGCTTCTGTTAAGGGTATGAATCCACCAAAACACCTTTAGGTGGACTGACAGATCTGGTTGTTCAGTACAAATGTGCTTAACTTTATTCCATGTACAGCCTTCCTGCAGATTAGGTTAATCATTCAAATTACCCACATACACTGAAGAGGAAGACATTATGTTCAAATTCCCAGAGGAGGAAAACAGGAGGCACAACTGGCAATAGGGCCTGGCTCTAATGAGACATAGAGGAGGGGTATATATATTCCAGCTTTACAGGCCAACTCAACCTTCTAGAAGAAAAGCATCCATGAATCTCACTACTGCTCTTTCTTAGCACCCAGATTTGTCCCTCGAGGTGAGGGATCATGCCTTTCTTTCTATTGTGTTTGGTTTGTTTCCTCTCCATGGACCTGGTAGCATATCTTGCTCAGTGTGTGCTGAATAGATGTGCGTGGGGAGGGGCATTGGGTACAAACCCAACCCCAGTCAGTGTCTTTCCAGCAGTGACTGTTAATGGAAGAGCTAAGC
>NW_007124881.1:0-368 GCF_000164805.1 Carlito syrichta
CCTTTTCCTGTTCCCAGCCCCACCCACCTAACTCCAAGGCAGATTCCATTTCCAACCCCTCTTCCATACCCCAGAGGAACCCAACCACCGCAGTGAGTGCCTGCCTGAGAAGTGGGCCTGCCATACCACCATCCTCTTAGCAAACTACAGTGTCATATTTCAGGGCCACAGGTAAACACAGGTGAGATAAGCCATGGGGTGTGACCTGGAGGACGACACTTCTCAATCTCAGGATTCAGATACACAAATTGCCTCCTTCCCACCCACTTAGGATGATTCCCTTCATTGATCACTGCTCCCATCCCCCCCACACACACTCATTGGAAGCTGGGGTTAATGCAGAGCCTTGTGGCAGTGGGGATGTGGCA
>NW_007124882.1:0-359 GCF_000164805.1 Carlito syrichta
ACCAGCTTTTTGTTTCATTGATTTTTTGTATTATCTTTTTGTCTTCTATGTCCTGGATTTGGGCTTTTATTTTGGTGATCTGAATTCTTCTGCTGAAATTAGGGTTTTGTGGTCTTGGTTTTCCAGCTTCTTTAGGTGGCTTGTTAGGTTGTTAATTTGTGTTCTTTCCATTTTCTTCATGTGTGTTTGTAGGGATATAAATTCCCCTCTTACTACAGCTTTCAAGGTGTCCCAGAGATTTTGATAAGATGTTTCTTCATTTGCATTTGTTTCCAGGTATCTTTTGATCTCTGTTTTGATTTCATCATTGACCCAGGAGTTGTTTAGAATCATGCTGTTTAATGTCCATGTCTTTGTGA
>NW_007124883.1:0-501 GCF_000164805.1 Carlito syrichta
AACTGCAAATCCTAAATCAAATAGGGAGTGGATATACTTATATCATTTATTACTTAAGCAATATCTAGTAACTTATAACCAAGTGAAAGAAAGCATTCTTGATGTGCTTCAGAGTTTAACCCTTGCATATGTTAGAAAAGGCCAAGTGGCATAGCGGGAAAATTGGAAAAATAAGCCATGATATTTCCAGGTTAGCTGTGATTCTTCACATAAACATGCCATCTTCTTCTTCCATGACTGCAGAGAATTTCTTCAGCTGTATCAACAACAAAGACGGAAGACAGAAGGGCCTCAGTTGCCCGGTCTCGCTTTGCAGCCGGGTGTCCTGGGCACCTGGACTTTGTCAATCAGGCGGGCCTCCAAGGCTGGCTCCCAACAGTGACCCTGCACCTGTCCTGACATTGCTACACATTTGTGTTTTTATCTCTTGGCTTTCTTTTGTTTTCTTCAATAGTCAGTGTGTGTGTCATACAGAGAATCCACACACAAGACAAACTGGGA
>NW_007124884.1:0-775 GCF_000164805.1 Carlito syrichta
AAGATTAGCATAATAAATATGTTGGTCATGAGCATTTGATCCTCTCACCAATTTAATGAGAAGGAGAATCTCCTGGAAGACTCTCAAACCATAAGCAATTTGGTTTGAGAAGAACAGCAATTTCTGAGTAATACCTGAAAAAGAAGAATAAAAGTAGCCTGAACTCTCTCACTTCTACTTCACTCTGCATGCTATTCTTATTATATGAGCCTGGCTCATGTTCCTAGAAACATAACTTGCAGCAAATCTCAGGATCTCATCACATGATGTATTACCAAAACAATCAAGAAGAGTTTTCTTGAGCATTAGGCTTATGTATCCTGGAGAAGATCAAGGATTAATGTATACAACCACAACCATTCCCGCTCCAACTTTAGTAGGCAACTCTTTAATAGCTACAGGAATATGACTCTACCATTCAAACCAAAATAAGAAAGGGTATTTTTCAGAAAGGAGTAGGGAATAGTTCAGAGAAAACAATACATTGAATGCATCGATTTTTTTGGTCATTTGTTCTTGTTTTTATTCATTAGGCCAAGTCTTTATTAAGCACATACTATGTGCTGGGCGCTGGAAATATAGCAGCAAACACACAGAAAATACCAAGATAATAACAATTCCATAAAGTTTGAATTATATTATCACTGCTAGAAATAGAATAGACAGGGGTTGTTTTTTTGTAGACTGGATGAACATTCTGAATGAATATGAAAGAAGACATATGGTTTGGTTCCATTCCTTTTATTTTTATTGTATTTTTTTTTTTTTTTTGAGT
>NW_007124885.1:0-404 GCF_000164805.1 Carlito syrichta
CTACAAATATACTTTAAAAACTTATAAAGAAGCTTGTATCATGTATAAGACTCCGAAATGTGACCTGAGTTTGAACTGTGTTAAGTATCAAGCTGAAACCTCAGTCTGTGAGAAATGGGAACAATGGATCCCTAGAGTCAGCCATGCCTGTCATATTCTCAGCACTTCATGCTTAGATCATCAAAGTCCCTGCTACTGGGTCATGCCAAACAACAAAGAAAGGAGGAGGGAATGGGCCTTCTGCTCCTGAAAACAACCTGGTGGTCTCAGGGCTGCAGTCCACCTGAATCCCTAATGCTCAGGTGGGCCTCCACAGCCAGTTCCCAACATAAACATATAGTAAAGTTTGAAGTCTGGAACTGTGATATCTCCTGCTTTGTTCCTTTTGATAAAATTCTTTTGGG
>NW_007124886.1:0-485 GCF_000164805.1 Carlito syrichta
CGTCCCCTTGCGGTATGGGCAGGTTAGCCCACCGCCTCCTGTCGCTGCCACGGAGCAACGTCAGGGAAGTCTCTGCAGCGGCACCCCACGCTGGGGCTTCAGTCTTCTAGCTGTGTCCTGGCCGGGTTGCGGCATCTGATCAACGTGCGCCCGATGATCTGGGATCCGATTCCGAAGGCAGCTCTGCTTGGCCCGCCTCCCCGTGCCTCCGTGGACGCGGGAACATCGGGGACCCCGCGACCTGCCTCTTCCTCTCGCACCGTGACCCGCTTCTTGGCCACGGTTGGCACGGCGCTTGGGGTGGCACAGTGCGTGGGTGTCGTGCCGTGTGGGTGGCACGGCGCGTGGAAGGCACGCTGCGTGGGGCGATGCCGGGCCTTGTGTCTAGCAGATCGCAGAGCGCGGCCGTGGTTGCGTGTCGGCTCTCCACGTCCCCAGATTTCCCTGGCGGGAGGAGACTCCAGAGCGCGGCTTCAAGGCTCTGG
>NW_007124887.1:0-689 GCF_000164805.1 Carlito syrichta
AAACTGAGGCCCCAAAACCTCCTGGCCCCCCGCCCTGTACACAGTGGCAGAAGTCCAGTCCTTTATCCCTGAACTCCAGCCAGGCTGACCTTATCTCCTTTCCCTGGGAATCCCCAATTTCTTTATTGTTGGAAGCCAGCTTTGGAGGACCACTTGATTGACAAAGTCCAGGTGAGCTGAGGACACTCTGGCCACAAAGCGAGTCTGGGCAGCTGAGACCCTTCTGTCTTCCATCTTTACTGTTGATACGGCTGAAGAATTCTGTGCAGTTGTGGAAGAAGAAAATGGCACGTTTATGTGAAGTACTCACAGCTAACCTGGGAATGTCATGGTTCATTTTTCCATTTCCCACTATGTTGTTTGGCCTTTTCTAATATATGCAATGGTTAAACTTTGAAGCACATCAAAATGCTTTCTTTCACTTGGTTATAAGTTACTAGATATTGCTTGAGTAAAAAATGATATAAGTATATTCACTCCTTATTTGATTTAGAATTATGTAGCTTAGTGTTTAGACATAAGATTTTTTAGAAGCATAAGTTTATAGTAAGTTCATTATGAATTCATTATAAGTTCTAACACCTAGCCGGGATTGATGGCTCAGTCTGTAATCCCGCACCTTTGGGAGGCTGAGGTGAGTGGATTGCCTGAGCCTGTGGGTTCGAGACCCCCCTGGGCAACTTGGCACG
>NW_007124888.1:0-711 GCF_000164805.1 Carlito syrichta
CACACCTGCACCAACAGTATGGGAGCTCGGTGGACATCCACTCGGAGAACAATCCTAGCCCATGATAGCTGCTGCTTTCCAAAAGTTCTTCAAAGTCCCTGGAAGTTGTCCTAATTTAGGCAGTCAAGCCACCAGAAAGGTTTGGTCTCCGAGAGAGCATTGAGAGTAGGTGGCACATGGCCATGACCTATCCCCACCCCGAGCTGTACATGCCGAAAGGTCTGCTTGGTTGAGTGTGGCCGAGAAGATGATGCTGTGTCTTCCCTCAGCTCCCAGACCGGAGAGTCAGTGTCTTCTTCCTTCCAGCTCTGAGTCATGGAGGCTCCGTTCCTGGCAAGTGAGTCCGAGAGGCTGGGGCTTCCTTCCCCCATGTGTTGCCCACTCACAGGATTGGAGCTCTGTGCAGGGCCGGGCAGGCCGGGACAGTGGGGTTCAGATTGTCTTCACGCTGCTTTTCTTGTAGAGCAGAGGTTACATGCTGGTGGCGATCACCTGTTAGGACCTGGACACCTGGCCTCACTCAGCACCCACCCCTGAAGCATGGATGTCACTCCAAGAGAAGTGGGTCTCTGTCCTTCCCGTTGGCTCCCGCGCATGGGTTTGGAGAAGGTTTTCCTCGCAGTAGAGGCACTGTCTATGATCACAGCACTCTGAAATTCTCACTCACAGGTCTGGCTACTTTTCAAGGAGACTCTGTGGCAAGAACAAATG
>NW_007124889.1:0-755 GCF_000164805.1 Carlito syrichta
ATCCTCTTTTGGTGGGCAGCATGGTTGCTTCCAGGTTCTTGCTATTGTGAACAATGCTGCGATAAACATACGTGTTCAGGTGTCTTTTTTGTAGAGTGATTTGTGTTCTTCCGGATATATTCCCAGTAGGGGAATTGCGGGGTCGTATGGGAGGTAGGTATTTAGAGCTTTTAGGAATCGCCACACTGCTTTCCACAGAGGTTGCACTAATTTACACTCCCACCAACAGTGTAGAAGTGTTCCCTTTTCTCCACACCCTCTCCAGCAGCTGTTATTTTTTGAGTTGTTTATAATTGCCATTCTGACTGGAGTTGGGTGGTATCTCAGTGTGGTTTTGATTTGCATCTCCCTGATGATTAGTGAAGTTGAACATTTCTTCATATGTCTGTTGGCTGCTCGGATGTTTTCTTTTGTGAAGTGTCTGTTCATGTCTTTTGCCCATTTTATAATGGGGTTGTTTGTTTTTTTATTTTCAGCATGTTTGAGTTCCTTGTAGATCAAAGATGTTAAGCCTTTGTCAGACCTGGAGTTGGCAAATACTTTTTCCCAGTCTGTAGGCTGTCTCCCTGCTCTCTTGATGGTTTCTTTGGCTTTGCAGAAGCTTGTCAGTTTAATAAGGTCCCACTTGTCTATCCTCTCTCTTATGACCTGTGGGTTTTGAGTTTTGTTCAGAATTGGAGGCCAGTTCCGATTTCCATGAGGGTATGTCCTTCCTTTTCTAAGGTTCTTATGGTTTGAGGTTTACATTTAGGTCT
>NW_007124890.1:0-802 GCF_000164805.1 Carlito syrichta
CTGAGTTTCCTCTTTTTTTTGATGAGAAAATATAGTTTATTTAAAAGTAAATTAGAGAGAGAGAGACGATTCACCTCCCCAAGGTGGGGGAGGTGGCCAAAGCCAGGAAGTGTGGCAACAGCCATAGCTCCAAGAACACATGGCCACACCAGGGTCTAGCAAGGCAATGGCTGTTTCCTCTTATTTTAAGCCCTATGGTACAGTTCCCTCTATCTTTTATAAGATGATCTATATTCTAGCGATCATTTCCTAATAGAATTTGAGATGGCTGACAATGCAAGTATGTCCTTTGAAACCTAAAACCAGGGTACGGGGGGAGAATCAAGTCCAGTTACAGGGCCAAGGCACCACACATGGCTGCACCTCTCTTAGGGGCACGAGTGGCTTACATCATAGCACAGCCCGTGTGACTGTGTCTTACCAGCACTTCCAAACACACTCTAAACTACAAGTCTGAGGACAGTGACTCTGTTGTTTATATTTGTGTCTACTGCAGAATATAGCATAGGACAATATACATTAAATTGAACAAATTATGCCCATTGCATCGTTATTTGGGAACAAACGTGTATATTATTAAATGTTTGAGAAAGTAGCTGAGCATCTTGTTTTGAGAATATTCCTTCTCATGGGGGCCAGGGGTGTTGCTACACTGTCTCCTCCAGCAGACACTAAACCATTCAACAGCATGAAATTCAGAAGTATCAAGTACTCTGTACCTAACTGGAGTACCTAATACATAGTTGTGTATGTAGATGTTCATGAATGTTATTTATGTTGACAGAAAAATACAGACACAGTG
>NW_007124891.1:0-695 GCF_000164805.1 Carlito syrichta
CCTCTCCATTCCATTCCATTCCATTCCATTCTTTACCGTTCCACTCCTTTCCATTCCATTCCATTCTGTTCCATTCACTTACTCTCCATTCCCTTGCATGCCTTTTCATTCAATTTTGTTACTGGCCATTCCATTCCATTACTATTCATTCCATTCCATTCCATTGCATTACATTCCATTTCGTTACTCTCCATTCCATTCCATTCCATTCCACTCCAATCCAATACTATCCATTCCATTGCTTTCCATTCTGTAATTCTCCATTCCATTGCATTGCATTCCATTCCATTCCATTCCATTTCATTCCATTCCCAAACACTCCAATCCTTTCCTTTCTGTTACTTTCCATTCCATTCCATTCCATTCCATTACTCTCCATTCCATTCGATTCCGTTACTCTCCATTCCATTCCATTCTATTCCATTCTGTTACATTCCATTCTATTCCATTCCATTCCATTCCATTCCATTCCAATCTTTTACTCTTCATTCCATTCCATTCCAATCCGTTACTCTCCATTCCATTCCATTCCAATCCATTCCTTACCATTATTCTCCATTCCATTCCATTCCATTACTCTCCACTCCATTCCGTTCGAATCCATTCCAATTACTCACCATTCCATTCCATTCCATTGCATTCAATTCCCCTTCAATCCATTCAATTCCGTTACTCACCATTCCATTCCGTTTCAT
>NW_007124892.1:0-523 GCF_000164805.1 Carlito syrichta
GACCTATTCTACAATACTTACTATGAATAAAATAAATTCAATTTCTACAATAAGTAGGAAAACCCTACACTAACTGTAGCTGAAGCCAGTCTAAAAGATGGCAGCCCAGTCCAAAGTACACGCTGGGCCCTCAGGAATGTGGCCCAGTCCAAAGTTTGTGCTGGGCCATTTCTGGTATCTCTAGATAATCATCTATACTATCTAAAGCTGAAAACAGCTGTCCATAAGTATATACTAATTCTACAAATATATTTTTAAACCTTACAAAGAGGTTTGCACCATGTAAAAGGCTCCCAAATGTGACCTGAGTTTGAATTATATCTAATATGTAAGCCAAAACCACAGTTTATGGGAAACAGGAACAATGAGTTTCTAGAGTGAGCCACGCCTGTCACAGTCACAGAGCCTTCAGCTTAGATCAGCAGTAGGTTACTTGCGCTACATGGTGAAAGAAGGAGAAAAATGGGGTCAGTGGCTCCCGAACACATCCTAGTGGTCTCGGGGGTCCATGGCCCTCCCTGAT
>NW_007124893.1:0-704 GCF_000164805.1 Carlito syrichta
CGACTTGCCCTATCTGCACACTCGATGGACCGGATCTGTTTTCAATGGTACGTTTATGTTCATCGTCTCTTTTCGCTCAATATAGGGCTGAATGGCTTGTCCTTCCACATCGAACCCTTGGCTAAGTTCAGGGTTACAAAACCGATGGCTTTAGATCTTGCCACGACTCGAGGAGGCACACGTGAATCATCCATACCGAGGGTTGCGCTTTTTTTTTTCTTTGAGTTGCGGTCTCACTCTGTCGCCCGGGCTGGAGAACGGTAGCAGGCTCACGGCCACCACAGCCTCGACCTACTGGGCTCAGGGGATACTTCCATCTCAGCCTGACAGATGGCTGGAAGTACAGGCACGTGCCAGCGTGCCGGGCCGAGAGGGTCACGCTTTTATTCCAGAGGAATCGGGGAACGTCACGGCAACGCTAAGCCAGATGGGACCGGCGTGAATGCTATAGGTGACGTGAATGTTTACGCCGGAAAGGTTTCCGATTGGTTTTCCGATGCGTTTTCTTGCCTCCCACCGAGATAACGGGGCCTCCTTTCAGGCATAGGGAAGTTCTTCTTCACTATGTTTATAATACCGATGTTCGTATGTTTAAGCCGTCACGCTCTATACCCCATGTGTTATTCGAATTCCTGCGCTCGTGACTGAGCCTATCGAGTGTGACAGCCAGCGGAGGGGAAGAGGCAGAGTCGCGTTTCCGTGAA
>NW_007124894.1:0-779 GCF_000164805.1 Carlito syrichta
ACCAATTCCTTGAAAGAGACAATCTGTCAAGACACAACAGAAGTAGACAATGTGTACAAGAACAGTTGTCCCTCACTATTCATGGGAGACTGGTTAAAGGACACTTCCATGAATACCAAATTTCATGGATGCTCAATTCCTTTACATAAAATGGTGTACTATTTGTCTATAATCTATTCATGTCCTTCCAAATAATTTAAATATCTCTAGACTATGTATAATAATTAATATGTGTAAATGGTATGTAAATAGTTGTATCATTTTAAATTTGTGTTATATTTATTGTTACATTTTTATTTTTATTGATATCTTTTTCAGATATTTATGATTTGTGATTTGTTGGATCTGCAGACAAAGGACCCCCAGAAGGCTGACTGTATGTAGATTAAATTAAAGTAATAATTAATAGCCTTGCAAATTAGAAAGCATTAGTCTCAGGTAGGTTCACTGGTAAACTCCATCAAACTTTTGAGAAATAAATTATGCCACTTTTCCATAATCTCCTTTAGAAGGTAGAAACAGAAGAATCACTTCCTAAATTATTCTATGAAGCAACCATTGTCCAATATCAAAACCAGATAAAAACATGACAATTAAAAAAACACAGAAAATTTGCTCTTTTAAACATAGTTTGAAAAATCCTCAACCAAATATTAGTAAGTCAAATCCAACAATGTATAAAAAGGTTATAAAAGATGACTAAGTGGGATTTATCTCAAGAATGCAAGACTAGGTCAACATTTGAAAATCAGTTAATATAATCCCATATCTACAGACTG
>NW_007124895.1:0-775 GCF_000164805.1 Carlito syrichta
CATACAGATTCCATGCTTTACAGATCATGCATCACAAGACCGCCACAAGACGAACACGTTCTAAACAAACTGTTACAATTTCCTGATGCATGTCGTGTTTTACAAAGCTTACATCAAAATTACAAATACATTGTTTTAAATCATTCAAAACAATTTAATAAATCATTCACATCATACTCTTCTTTTTAAGCCCTAATTAAAAGTTCCCCAAGTTATCCCTAAATTTAATCTAGTTATACTAACTTTTAATATATTAAGCCGTTAATATTATTGACTTAACACTATTCTATACTCTATAAATTTATTTAAATGGCTTGGTTTTATTGGCTTACTGTTATTAACTTACCATTATACTATAAGCTATAACTTAATTACCTTGAGTTTATATTATTTATATTTATAGTTCTTATAACCTACTATAATTCCACACTGTCCTATGATTGTATATAAATTACCTATGATTTAATCCAATTTTACTAACTTTTAATGTTTTAAATCATTAATACTACTAACTTAACACTATACTATACTTTATAAATTTATTTAAAAAGACTTGATTTTATTAACTTACTTTAATACTATATATTCATATATCCTATTACATACCTAACTTTGAACTATAACTATATATCAATTACCTACGAACTTATCCTAAACCTAAAGTTTTATCACAAATTATATAAATCTTAAATCTTTAAACTATTGTCTTTTATACCTATTAATTACTTTATTTAATAATCTTATACCTAAGTTCTTAACACACTATTATCTTATA
>NW_007124896.1:0-658 GCF_000164805.1 Carlito syrichta
CGAGACCTCATTTCTACAATAAATCAAAAAATCAGCCGGGCGTGGTAGCGCGCGCCTGTAGTTCCAGTTACTTGGAAGGCTGAGGCGGAAGGATCGCCAGAGCCCAGCAGGTCAAGGCTGCGGTGGCCAGGAGTGGCCACTGCACTCCAGTCTGGGTGACAGAGTGAGACACCAACTCAAGAAAAATAAAAATAAAAATAAATAAAAATAAAGAATTACTAAGCAGGTAATGTTTTGTGTTGAACTGTGTGCCTCTAAAATTCATCTGTAGAAGGCCTAATCTTCAATATCTCAGAATGTAATCTTACTTGGAAACAGGAAAAAGACCCCAAAAAAGCAAAATTGTCTTTTGGAGAGTGGGTTCCCTGTAGTACAAATGCCCCCCACTAGGTACGTGGCTTAGGAACACATCGGCATCAGTGTGTCAGCTAATATTCTGAGAGGTTGCATTCAGCTTCAGTGAATTTTTGTTATGATTCTTTCAACACATTTGCCCATTTCATGATAGGTGATTTACAAGTGTGTCTGTCCACACCATTGAATGTTTAGCAGTTTTTGACCAAAAGAGAAGCAAGAAACCTAATGCTCCACCTTCCCTGTTCACCTGATCTCATTGTAATCAAATTTTTTCTTTGTTTCCACAGATGAAAAAAAGTCC
>NW_007124897.1:0-753 GCF_000164805.1 Carlito syrichta
CCTGCACTTGCCTGTCCCGCCTTCAATATGGTGGTGGGTGCCTCTGTTGTCCTCTTCTGTGGAAGCTTACCGCTAGACTGTACACAGCCCTTTCAGGCTCCCTGCTAGGTGCAAAGTGATAAGGCAATACATTGAAATCTTAAAATATTACACTGTTGCAGATTTCAAGTAACCAAATGAGAATAGTTATTCCATTCGTAATGGAAAAATTATCAGAAGTATAGATAAAATTAGTTTCAGATAATATTAAAACACTTCTGCATGTTTCTGGAGTGTAGCTAATGTTTACATTCATAGTCTCTTAGCAAAGAGATATTGTTCTTAATAAATTTTGCATAATTTTACTTTTTCACTTCTTAAGGGTATCACTTTATGTTTAAAATAGTCCTATAATTATAAATATATAAAATTGGTTCACCTATTCTCTCTCCCTTGACACCTATTCTTTCTCCCTTGAGAAAATGAGTGAACCATATGAAAAAGTATGGCTGCATATACTTTCACAAATGCAGAAGAAAGAATCCAACAATGACCTATGTTCCGTGCTTGATAAACCATGTTATTTTGGAATAGACTATTCACCAAGTGTGTAATGAGACTTAACCTGCTATAGACTATTTACACTCAAGTATCCAAAAGTAGAGGTAGAATCTAAGAGTCAGTTCACAATATTGGTTAATCTTACTTGGCTCACAATCAGAGATTGGGTAACATAAACAATAGCTTTTCTTATGTAGTTCCACCATCAATTTA
>NW_007124898.1:0-473 GCF_000164805.1 Carlito syrichta
TCGTGTGCTTGTAGGGATATAAATTCCCCTCTTACTACAGCTTTCATGGCATCCCAGAGATTTTGATAAGATCTTTCTTCATTTTCATTTGTTTCCAGGTATCTTTTGATTTCATCATTGACCCAGGAGTTGTTTAGTATCATGCTGTTTAGTGTCCACGTCTTTGTAGGTTTGGGGGGTGACCTTGATGTTAATGTTTATTTTTATTCTACTGTGATTCGAGAAGGTGCATCGTAAAATTTTGGTCCTTTTAAATTTGCTTATGCTTGATTTATGGCCAATTTTGTGGTCAATCTTAGAATACGTTTCACGCAGTGGCGAGTAGATTATGTATTCTGTGGTCTTTGGATGGAGTGTTCTGTAGGTATTAATTAAGTCCATTTGGTCAAGAGTCACATTGAGGTTCCAGATCTCATTGATTTTTTTTTTTTGTCCTGATGATATGTCTAGGGTAGTTTTTTTGTATTGGAGTT
>NW_007124899.1:0-698 GCF_000164805.1 Carlito syrichta
AACACATATGTAGAAGCCTTCAAAATGCTTAGGAACTGTGGCTTACTTTTCCAACAAATGTGTGAAGTTTTATAACTATTAAATCATTAAGTGTTGAATTCTATGCCATTATTAGTTGGCTTTTCTGTGGTGAAATTCATTTATAGGTAAAACTCTACAAGCCTAAATGTAACAGTACACCAGGAAAATAATCAAGTTCTGACATCAAAGAGAACGTTCACTACTAACAAAATTGTTAAAAAAGAGAAACTTGGAGAGGCAGAGAAGATGGCCAGTCACACTCTTGGTGCAGTGGCTGGTGCTACAGCATCTGGGGTTGGACCCTAGTGAATCCTAGGATGCAGAAATCAAGTGCCATTTTCTCTTTCTTTTCTTTTCTTTTTTTTAAATCAACAAACCCTCCCTGACAAGAAATACCTGGGAGAGGCTGTCTATATGGGACTTTTGAGGGAGTGGCCAGGCCCCTGGTGCAAAGGCAGGTGCTGCAGCTTCTCTACTTTGTCCTGGGTTCTTCTTGGCTTTCAGAAGCAGAGCACCATTGTTTTTTCATTTTTAAAACAGACAGAAGTTATTTTTTTGAAAAGTGGCAGGGAGGCACTATTGCCCAGTGCTCCCACACCTTTGAAGCAGGAAAGAGACAGCTCAGGGTTTTGCCTAATCACTTCAGCACCTGCCAGAGCACTGAAAGGGGCTGTGGA
>NW_007124900.1:0-365 GCF_000164805.1 Carlito syrichta
TATCATTGGAGTATTATAGAATGCTTAAAAAATCAATCCCTGCATAATGAAATTTTCTACGCCCAACCCTGAATTGTAACCATTTTTAAAGTAAAAGAAAATAAACTAGAATAAACAAATAAAGTAAAATAAACTAGAATAAACAAATAAAGTCAGTTGCGTTTTACAGTTTTCTTTTATTTATTTATTTAATTTTTAATTTTAATTTTTTAAATGTAGGGTACAATTTAGAGTTAGATATACAAACGTTGATTATGCAGGGTCCCTGGTTGATGAGGTATGCCCCTCCCTTCCTTAGCAGTATCCTTAAAATGACAATCTCACCCCTCCCCATAAAAGGTTTTCCACTACTGCCGATCCCTTTC
>NW_007124901.1:0-793 GCF_000164805.1 Carlito syrichta
GGGGGAGAGTGAGGAGGGATATCTCGTGGGAGGTTTCCAGGGCGTGATAGGATAAGGGGGCATGCGGTGAGCATGCATATCGCGAGCATGCGTGCGGCACCCCTTATCCTGCAACGTTAGAGAGTTGTGAAAGGGCCCGAGCCGAGCATCTACGGAGCTGTCACTTTGGTGGCCAGGGATCCACCACTGCTATCACCGCCTACTCTGACACGGCCGCCATGCCTCGTAATGGTGTGCCCCCACCCGCTGCACTGCACTCCTTTGTTCTGTCCCTCCTGCCCAATGCCGCCAGCCCATGCCCTCCACCCCGCAAAGCAAGTATGTGTCACAGGGTCACTGGTTCATTGGGTCCACACTGGAACTCCCAGCACCCCAGGAACCATTCACATCATCATCAGAACCATCAATGAGATGCAGACTTGCAAGACAAGATGAAGACTAACAGCACCTGGGCAGAGGATTCCTTCTGATAGGTACGCCCTCCACCTGCTATCCATGCCAAGCCTGGGTCCCGCCACTCTCCCTTCACCAGCCTGCAGCGCCAGAGATGACCACTTCCTGCCTGAGCTACCACCCACTTTACTGGCTCCTTGCTCTTTGTTATTCTGAGGAAGTGGGCTCCACCCAGGCGTGTGTGTACACGCGCATGCAGAAAGGGTGCAGTGACTCTGTCTTGGAGCATGCGCAGGGGAACCCCAGGAATACTCCCAGGACTTGAGCTCACGGGACTTGGCTGTGCTTCTCCGCAGGTGAAGCTCTCAGCACTTCTTCCCTCCCTTCTCTGTCACTTCGG
>NW_007124902.1:0-571 GCF_000164805.1 Carlito syrichta
GAGGTCACTCAGTATTATAGACTCTAGTTCCATCCAGGTTGCAGCGAAATTCATGATTTTGTTCTTTTTTATGGCTGCGTAATATTCCATCGTGTATATGTACCACATTTTTAAAATCCAGTCCTCTTTGATGGGCAGCATGGTTGTTTCCAGGTTCTTGCTATGGTGAACAATGCTGCGATAAACATACGTGTGCAGGTATCTTTTTTATAGTGATTTGTGTTCTTCAGGGTATATTCCCAGTAGGGGGATTGTGCGGTCATATGGAAGGTCAATTTTTACAGCTTTTAGGAATCGCTACACTGCTTTCCACAGAGGTTGCACTAGTTTACACTCCCACCAACAGTGTAGAAGTGTTCCCTTTTCACCACACCCTCTCCAGCAGCTGTTATTTTTTGAGTTGTTGATAATTGCCATTCTGACTGGAGTTAGGTGGTATCTCAGTGTGGTTTTGATTTGCATCTCCCTGATGATTAATGAGGTTGAGCATTTCTTCATGTGTTTGTTGGCTGCTCGAATGTCTTCTTTTGTGAAGTGTCTGTTCATGTCTTTTGCCCATTTTATAATGGGG
>NW_007124903.1:0-731 GCF_000164805.1 Carlito syrichta
AGACCTATATCTTCTTTGGTTTTCTCATTGTGCGGTTTTTTCCCCCTCCCTACTTTTCCTTCCCTCCACGTCACCATCTTCTTTAATTCTGTTATTCAGGGGTAAAGGGATTGGTTTTACTTCTGTTTGTTCAATCTCCTATTCTTTATGTATGTCTTCTTACTTTGTTCAATTCTGAAGTTGCACTGTAGGTTGGAGGTGGTCCTTTTTGCAGTTTTGAGATGTACTTAAGGGGAGAGCTGTGATTCAGAATCTGTCTGCAGGTCCTGGTATTCATTGACAGGCATGTGGATAATGTAGAACTCATTTCCCACTGCCCTGGAATCTGTCCGTGCAGTGGGGCTGTAGGTTTACTCCCTGAAATAAAATGTGGTTAGCAGAGGGGAGAGAATGGAGCAGATAGTGGGTTGAAGAGGGGAGTGGAGAGATAGAGGAGTAAGGCGGGAAACAAACGAGTGTGCTAACAAATAGAGAGAGAGGCCTATACCGAAACAGATAAAAACAATAGACCACAGCTACAGTCGAACCAACTCTCATACAAACAAAAATAAAACATATAGTGATGCTAACATACCAGCTATCCAACCACCTTATTAGTGTGGTGCTCCTCTATACAAAGACATGGTTTACAGACAGAAGAAAAGAGAAGAAAAGGAAAAGAAAAAGAGAAAAAAGGGAACAATACAGTAGGAATAGAATTAAGTCATTAAACTAATAGAATCAATGAAGGA
>NW_007124903.1:813-21206 GCF_000164805.1 Carlito syrichta
AGCTGGTAAATAGTTTGCAGTTAGGGTCAGTTCCCATGATCTGCTGTGAAGGACAGTTCAGAATTAACCTCGGTTCAGAAAATTGGTCTATGTCTTTATGAAGCTTGTTTCTCCCGTTTCAGTGTTGTTACCTTGAATCGCCAGCAGGTGGTGCTATCTCATCTGCTTGCCCCAGAGGGAGTGGGGCCGGACAGGAACAAGATGACTGCCTGCCTCCGAGCACGCAACAGGATCCCCATGCCGGACGGGCAGGACAGTCTTGGATGCAGGAGCGGTGGCAGCGATCCCAGCAGATCTTCCCTGAAGCGGTTTGGTGTGGATCTCCTAGGCTGGGTTGTGATGAGCTACCCGTCTCAGAGGCCACAGCGGCGGTGGCGGCGATGGGAGCGCCGGGAGCGCCAGCAGGTGGAGGGGCTGCAGCGGCGGCGGGACAGTGCAATGCAGTAAAACTGTCCAGTCGTTGCGATGTTCCAGTGGTGGTGATGGCCGAGCTCTGTCTGAAGAGCAGGCTGCAATGCTGGGGTCCCCAGCACCCCGGGGCGAGAGTCAGAGACCCACTGCAGATCTCCCTTGCAGAGGGCTTCAGACGCCGGATTGTCCGGTCGCCATCTTTCTGCGCCTCCTGGAGTAATTCTTTTTGGCTGAATCTATATTTTTCTAGGGAAGTCTCCCCTCCCTTATTCTTTGTGACAATGGGCTGCAGATGAATGTTCAGCATCATTACCTGGTGAGTGGAAAATGAGCCATGATAGGAGATGAGAACATGAGAGCGAGTATAGGGTTTGGGAAACAAAGTGACCATGAGGACACAACGTTTCATAATTGAGTAGAGATAGAACATCCTAGAAGGACTCTGAGAAGGATAATCTAAGGTTTGACAAAGCAAAGAGGGCTCTAATTGTTGACTTTGTGTCCTGAAGGGGCAGAGTCATAGCTGAATTAGAGTCAGGCCAACACTGATCCCAGATCTTTGGGACCAAGATCCTATGAGGTGGAGATGCTCATCAGTGACACAGGCGATCTGGGGAAGCAGTAGCCTTAGGATGGGAGCAAGTGTCCACACCTGGAGAGTGTGGACAGAAAGAGAGATGCATTGTGCTCCCGAGTCTTATTCTGAGAGAGGGACAGATGCAGGACAGGTGCCTAGGTGATGGAGGGCAGTGACCTCTAGTTTGGCTTCTTCAACTTATTTTTCCTTTTCATCCCCTCTGTGATGAGGAGGCCATCATGAGGCTATCTGCTCTCTACCTCTGCTGAGACTACCTGAGTCTCAAATGGATGCCTCTTGGATGGGGGTGGGTGTGTCATGGGGCTTGGATCCTGTTGAAAGAATATAAGAAAGGACAGATGGCCTGAGGTGCTACTTTGTGAGATAGGAACAGCCAAGTCAGTGTCCCTGACAAGGTCCCAGAGTCCACAGGACAATGCCCAAATGAACACTGGATAGGGTGGAGCACAGACAGATGGGGCCAACATTGTGGGGCCACTTAGGCAAAACTCCGTTCTTTTTCTCTTCTGTTTGGACTCCAGATCTCCCAGTCATGTGGTTAATGTGTGATTCTTTCAGTTTCTGGCTTTAGAGACACCCTGTGTTGTCCAAATCAATCAGATAATTGTCCCCTGGGCACTATGATCATTTCGGGGTGATGGTGTAGGAGATGGCCCTAGTCTAGTCATCCTGTAGACCAATAGGTCAGGCAGATAGATCTTGTTCATTCTTGAAGGTTTCTTATGAGGATGTTATGCCTGAGAGTGAGGAGTCATTTTGTTTCCAAATAGGATTTCAGCCTGGGGATAGGACAGGTCATGGAGAAGGGATACGTCAAATAAATCTTAGAGCGAGATTCCCTCACCATCTAGAGATGTAAAGTGCATGTGACACTCTTGAATGAGTCTGAGAGGTTGTTGTCAAAGTTTTCATCATGGACAATGAGCTGAGGCCTCCCCTATCTCCCTTTCCCATGAAGCCCCAAA
The DNA here is from genome assembly GCF_000164805.1 of Carlito syrichta. NCBI lineage: Eukaryota > Metazoa > Chordata > Mammalia > Primates > Tarsiidae > Carlito > Carlito syrichta. The sequence goes on from NW_007124903.1 coordinate 2,788, forward strand.
CCCCAACAGGGTGGCTCAGTCCCTCCCCAGCCAGTTGTTAAGGCCAGCCTTGAGTCCTCTTCCCTCAACAAGGCTTCAGACCCTGCTCCACAATCACACGCTGAGCCTTACCATTCTCCCCCAGTCACCCCAGCTGGCCTCACGGCCTTCACTCTTCCCACCTCCTTGGCCATCTTCTTTGTACCATTTGGGTTCTTCTTCATAAACATAAGCAGCTTCTGTGTCTTCCTTGTCCATCTCTTTGATGGCTCCTCTGAGCTCTCCTTGTCCCACCCACTTGAGTTATTTTATCTTATTGTACCTGTATTTTATTTGATTGTTTTATCTCTTCCACCAGTTGCTGTCAACTGCATGAGGTCAGAGACTCTTCCTTGTTCACCTTTGTCCTTGCCCTTGTCCACCCTCAAATTGAGCCGGGCACATGACAGGTGATCAGTGAATGGTGTGTATGGTCAGACCTCTGGTAGTTGACTATCTTGGGCCAGACACTGTGGACTTTGTGTCCTTTGTCATGCCCTGATCCAGCATGGACTTGGTTCCAAGAGCAGACCAACCTTGTTATTGAATTTTCTTCAATATGATATGATATGACAATGTGTTTCTACCAAGGGTTGGATGTGGGGATAGAATTGAGAAGACAAGAACACATTCTCTACTAGAGCATGTTCCCTGTGGTGGGCATTAAACTCTGAATGCTGATAAAGCAATAAACAAACAAACAGCAACAACAGCCAGGGTAAGAGTTGAGTGCTGCAAAGGGAATCCCCATTTGTTGACTGGCAGCAGGTTTCTGTGTCACTTCCCCACTGGCCTGCAATACTGTGTATATGTGAATGCTTGTGTCTCCAGCTGAGGATAATCAGCCTCATCCTCAGGCTGGAGCCAATAGATGCTCAGGAAGGCTTTGAAGATGCAGCATCATCTCCATCAAGAATGAGAGAAGAAAATAACTAAGGGTCGTGGGATTAAAGTAGGGCAGGTAAGCAGGGATGGTTCCCAGAGTCATCTCCTTACTGAAAGTTCATCCTGAATCTGGGAATCCAGGAGCTTCTTGGGGGCGTCTTCCGAGAAGAAAATAGAACCAGCTTCCCTAAGGTCTTAGAGCTCAGGGAAGAATCCATCCAGCATTTTCCCAGCAATTTTGGAGCCTCCTCTTCGCCCTCTCACAACTCACACGAGGTTTGCTGACCTCAATGCCTTAGTTGCTTCCTTTCAAACCACCTTTTATGCTGACATAACAACTAAAGGTTCAGGTACAGTCCACCACTATGTCTGGAATTCCTCCCAAGTCTGTGTCCTCGCTTAGCATTTCAGACCTTAGTGCCTCTATCCTGGGACTCAGGGAGCATCCTGCAGCACTGAGCACAGTTGACTGGGGAGGAAAGTGAGGTCTTTGCATTCACACCTGGAAGAGCAGAATTCTTGCTGTCGGGGACTGTCCACCTGGTGGGATAGTCTCTGTTCTCTGACCAAGATGTGAGCTAGGAAAGGCTGATTTTGCTTTTTTCAAGAGAAAAATTCCAGCTCCACAGACTCTGGTTTTGACACATGTGGATGACCAGGTGGCATCAGGAGGTTTAGTATTTTGTTTTTAGTTATTCTGAAACATCAGAAACATTGAATGAAACTTGAGAGTTGAAACTTTTTAAGCAGATGGTGCTTCCAAGTAGAGTTTAGCCATATGGAACATATTTTAAAATTTGAAAGTTGTGATAGACAAAGCCCCTGAGCAGACTGAGACTTTTGTCTCACTTCCTTATCTGCCTGTGTCACTGTGAGAAGTACTACTGTCCCAGGTCTTGTAGCAGGAAAAATAGAGAGATTGTGACACTGAGACTATTATAGGAAGTGGCACTTTATTATGTTGGCCATTCCAGTGGGCCCGAGAATCTAATGTGTCTAAATTGAGTGCCCCAGAACAGGAGACGTGGGGTCTTATACCCTTGTTTAGGTAAGGGAGGAGGGTTGTATTGAGTGATTACATACTTTCTTTGGAAGCTTTTTTTTTCTTTTTGAATTGGGGTCTCACTCTGTCACTCAGACTGGAGTGCAGTGGCCGCTCATGGCCACCGCAGCCTCACCTGCTGGGCTCTGGCAATCCTTCTGCCTCAGCCTTCCAAGTAGCTGGAACTACAGGCGTGCGCTACCATGCCTGTCTAATTTTTTGATTTATTGTGGAGATGAGGTCTCATCAAGTTGCCCAGGCAGGTCTTACACAAGGTTGTACTCAGCAAGATCAGATCTTTTTAAAAGAACAAATGGTTTCCAGGAACGGCAGGTTTGTAAACCGTCAACTTCAGAAGCGGGGTTTTAGATAAGACTTTTTTTATTTTCATGAAATGATCAGTGTCTGGGCCATTTGGCCTTTCTTAAACAAAATATGCCTGGCGCCTGGTGGTTCTTTAAAGTTGCAATTTCCCTTTTAAAAGGAAATACCTTTAAGTGTTATCCTTCTTGCCACTGGGCTAGTGGGAGTCATCCCAGGTGATTGCCATGAGGTCAACTGCTGATTTTGAACCAGCTACATGTTTCTGTGTTTATTTATTCAATCATACAAGAAATATATTTGAGCATTTGCCTCATCCTGCCACATTTCCCCTTTGATGCTTGATTCTTTATGGATCTAAAGCATCATTATCCTTAATTGGGTGCATCAATATTATATGGGCTGCAGTTTTTTGTTTAACAACTGTTTTTACAAACTCAGAAATGGCGTTTATAATTATTGGGGCTATGTAAGGGAGGATAAGGCAGGAATATATTATTAGGACAATAGATCCAATAATATACTTAAATCTTTTCAGACCCGAGAACATGTTTTTAAACCAATTGCCAAATTTATGTCTTGTCATTTTTTTTACTGGGACATGGGCAAGTTTTTTTAAATATTGGTGGTTATATTCGTTATAACTTTATCATTATTATCTATTTGTAAACAATTGGAGCTATTAAATTTATCACATATATATACTTTTTATCAGCAGGTAGTCCAAAGCTAAGTGGTTTTGATAAATAGCTGTATGCATTTGGGCTGGCTGCTGAGCAACAAACTCAAAAGCCATGGCTGCTTGATTAGTTATAATTTTTAAGACAGCTTGTAACCTAATAATGTGATTTAGCATATATATATATAGGCGTGTGGCATTTTTGACTCTCATCTTGTATCCATGTGGCTGGGCCATAAGTATTTATAATTTTTTGGGGTGGCCATTTATCATTTTTTGAGACCTGTGTCCCTCCTATATTAGGAACTTGGTCGAGGGATCGAGCATTTTGTGTTTTGAGGCCTTTATAAAGAGGAATGTCCAGTTTATCCCCCCTTGAGTTAGACAGAAGGAAAAATCCTGGCTGGATTATTTTTATGTTACATGTGTCTTTTTATAATGTTGGGAGCTGGGCATATGTAATCTTTTTATATGTCTAAAATAGCTCTTTAGTACATTGAGAAGATTTAGTTGCATAAGCAGATGCTCAATACCAAACAGGCCTTGGTGGCCACCAGGTCTTGTGGGTTGAATTTTAGTATAATATTCTTTTGCAAGGAGTCTCTCCTATCCATTGAGTATAAGCAGAACTTGTTTTGCTTAAAGAGTCTTTTAAAATTACTTTTGAGGAGAGGATCCACTTTTGGGGTATATTATCTGTTTTAACAGTCAAAGAATGGTTCCATTGGAGGAGCTGGTAAGTATTTAGACTAGTTTTTTTTTTTAAGGCCACTCTTTAGTTATTATGGACCCTCTACATACCCAATTGGTGACACCAAGTGTCTGAGCTATATTTTTAACCAAATTTATAAACAGATATTGTCTTACTTTTCACGATTGAGGGAAGGGGGTTAGTTTTGACTGTTGGGCAGTCGGAGGAGCTATTAATTGCACAGTTTTTAAAATCAGTTTTTTAGCTTTGGGTGTGGGAGCAAAATCCTAACAAACCCAATTTGTGTTTCTGGGGGTGTTACAGGCTATGACACCAGCTTTAGTGTACTGGTAGCTTTGTTTTGATAATCCAGCAAAGTATAGCTGGCCATTATGGGTGTAGATATGTTTATCAGTATAACAAACTTTTGACTGGGATGAATAATGATGGAAAACCCTTAAGTCTGGTCAGATAGTTTTTATGCATTTACATGCTGGGTATAAGGGGGAAGTGGTAGATACCCAGATTAGGTAGAAATACATAAAAGCCCAAGTAAACTTTTCATCGTAAGAAAGGACAGAAATGTTAGTGAAACCCCTTTTTAACATGCTCAATGGGGACAACTGTTAGTTTTATAACAAATAAAGTTATAAACGGTTTAGCAAGCATAAAGGTTGACAAAGCAAAACAATGACTTATTAGTAATGTCCACTGGGTCTTTAAGCTGAATCTTTAATCTTTTGTCTCCGGTGTGTGACTGAAGCAGGACTTGAAGTATCTTCAGGCTTTTAGAGCAGGGCTTAAGAAATTTTGACTTTCCGGATGGTCAGCTTAAGCGGTGTTGCTGAATCTGCGGTGCACTCCCAGTCTTGGAAGGCCAGCTTAGTTTTGCTATATAAAATAACAGTAAATGGCCCCCTCAAGAAGGGCTTTAGAGATTACACATTTTACTCTTTTATCCATACCATATTATGTGGCTTAAAAGAATGGGCATCAGTAGTTTAATCAATTGGCAATCGTTTTTTGACTTGACAATGGATGGCATTTATGACTGAACCTAAGACTTGCATTTGCTGTTTTAGGGCAAGACTTTTTAATTTTTTTAAGTTTTCTTGTATGCCCCTAATGAGAGGGAGTGGCCACCTATAAGGAATTTTAAAAGCTGAGAAGCCTGTTTACTTTATTTAAAGGTCTGTTTGGGGCCTTTCCCCATAGCAGGGGCTTTTGCTCACCCCCCCCTTTGAGACTTTGTAGAGGAGTTTTATCATGACAGAGAAGTTAGGTATTTAAATTTTATAGACTAGTAAAGGAACAGGACCACCCTTAGGGTCTTTTTTTTTTTTTAACAGTTGGTTGGGTTTTTTTTTTTTTTTAATTTTTAGCATCACTTATTCTCCTGGGATGTTTGAGCTTTTTCTGGTCCAAGAAGTGTCTAGGGAAATAAGCTTATAAACTGTGATTAAATTTTGTCCCGAATAGACAACACATTTTTTATGAGCATTTATGTTTGTGGCCCCCCCTTTCCTTTAGATGCCTACCGTTAAACAATATTAAAGATTTAACAAATTTTATTTTAGGGACTTGGATCCTGAGTGATGCAATACCAAATACCTATGTTTAGTTTACTCATGTCTCTAACGGAGTTTTAGTGATTATTATGCTAACCCACAAATTGAAAGACTGTACTGTCCTAGTTTTATATCAGATGGAGTTTTTTCCGGATTTGCCACGGGGTGGGATAGGTTGTCACTCAGCTTGTAGTAGAAACATTTGAATGCCTTTTAAAACCTACCTATAGGAAATTTATTTATGTCTAGCCTGTGCTAGCTACCCTGCCTCAATTACTTAGTTTTTAGAGATGTTTTTGATCTCATAATCATTTGGGGTGCTGAGGGATGGAGGTCTGTCTTTTGTAATTTTTTCAGTTGATAATGGGCACAGTCATGCCTAGCCAGAGATTGAAAATCTCTCCCTGTCTGACTTGAGGTGCCCAGATTTGTTTTAGCAGTGGCATTGTTTGCAGGCACTGGCTGGAATTTTTGCATTACCATTGTGTGGGCATGAAATTACTGGACTCTAGCTCAATAAAAGGAGTAAAGTCAGACCTACATTTTGACAATTGTAGGCAGTGGCTGATTACCTTTTGTACAAAAGCTATAAGGTCTGAAGTTATTAACATAAATGATAAACTTTAATTTTTGTAGCTTTATTACAAGTATCAGCTTTTGTATTTCTGGACTATAATGGTAACCTGACAGATTGTTTTAAACTATAATTTGAACTAGGCACTTAAGTAAATTTTATATAAAAATTTGAAGAGAAATCTGAAAATGTTTGGAGACTTGCATGCAGAAAAGACTTTATTATGCCTAGGTTATTTATAGAATTTTTTTGTATGTATATTTTTTATAAACTTTTTAATATCATTTTTGGCATGTTTATATCATTTTATTTTTGTTTTTTATCTATTTAAAAAATTTTTATAACTATTTATTTTATTATAGGACAGAAATATACTATATAAGATTTTTTTTAGATAAAAATATTTTTTATATTTTTTTGTTTTTTTATTGAAACCTTATGTGTATATCAACTCTTTTTTTTTTGAGTTGGAGTCTCACTCTGTCACCAAGACTGGGTGCAGTGACTGCTCCCAGCCACTGCAGCCTCAGCCTGCTGGGCTCCAGCTGTTGGAAGCCAGCCACAGAGGCCCACTGAGAATTAGAGATCAGGGAGGGCCATGGATCCCGAGAACATGAGGATGTGTTCAGGAGCCGTTGACCCCATTTCCTCCTCCTTTTACCATGTAGCGCAAGTAACCTAAAGGATCTCCGCTGACCTAAACTGTAAGCTCTGTGACTGTGACAGGCATGGCTCACTCCAGAAACTCATTGTTCCTGTTTCCCATAAACTGTGGTTTTGACTTAGGTATTAGATATAATTCTAATTCAGGTCACATTTGGGAGCCTTTTATATGGTACAAGCTTCTTTATAAGATTTAAAAGCATATTTGTAGAATTAGTATATACTTATAGAGAGCTGTTTTCACCTTTAGATGTTATAGATGATTATCTAGAGTTACCAGAAGTGGCCCAGCACGAACTTTGGGCTGGGCCACATTCCTGAGGGCCCAGCACATAAATTGGACTGGGCTACATTCTTTTAGAATTGGTTTAAGCTATAATTAAGAGCTTCCATAACAATTGTGTAAGTAGTATTAGCATAGACTAGAAAGATAATAAGATTTACGTTAGTCATCATGGATGTTGTGTACACATGAGCTTTAGAATTTATTGATTATTAGAACAACATGATGCTAATAGGGATTGTTGCATTGCTTTTGAGGAACATTAACTAGCATGGGGAACAATAAGACAATTTTGCGGTTTGTCCTTCCTCATACCTGAGAAAACATCTAGTGGGTGGGGGACGTCCCTCCTACACTTGGTTTTGTGTTCATGTGAAAGACTTGTGAGACTGTTTGTGCAAAACTTGGGGATAAATACCCACTGTAACTTCCAATAAATGACTTCTGCACTAGACAGAGTCCAGTCTCTTTCTTTTTTCCCCTGTCTCTTTCTCTCTCTCTCTTTCTTTCTCTCTATTTCTCCAGAATAATTGCCGACACCACCACACCTCTCAGGGACCCCCTAAATCTCTCTGCAGGGGCTGGCCCCCCACAACTGGCACCCGAACATGGGACCTAAAGGAAGGTAAGTCTCTTTAAGAAATAGTCGGTGTGGTAAGGACTTCACCCATAGGGTACTGCAGACCCCCTGCGAGTGAGTGCAGGTTTAGGGAGGGTGAATAGACAGAACATATTGAGAAGATAAAACCTCTGTCACAATAGGAAACTCAGGGTCCAAGGACAGAAGTATGTATGCTGCTATTATTAAATGTACTTTAGAGAAGAAAGGCATAAAGGTTAGTAAGAGAACTTTAATGGAGTTCCTGCAGTTCGTACAGACAGTAAGTCCCTGGTTTCCTGAACAAGGCACCTTGGATGTAGAAACATGGGACCAGGCAGGAAAAAATATGAAAGCCTGGTACCAGAGAAATGGAGGGTCAGAGATGCCTGTGGATGCTTATTGTATATTGAATGTTTTAAGACAAGCATTAGAAACTGAACCTACTTATGGTGCCATACCTTCTACTCCTCCACATGAAGAAACCCCTCTGCTGAGACCCTCTTCCAAGGCATCTTCTAAGATATTTCCCCTTACAACTACAAAGGAGTCTTCTAGTGATCCAGATAGAGTGATGATGAAGGAGGAGGAACTAAAGATCAATTACCACCTGACGATGAAGCAGAATTAGAGGAGGCAGCAGCATGGTATAACCCTGATTGGCCGTTAAGGGCCAGAAACATCACGCTCTCCTTCTCAGTTAAAATACTAAGGTAAAAAGGCCTCAGGTTTATGTGGTTGGATTTCAAGGAGCTATACAGCAGGCGCATGAACAAGGAGAGCTTTTGCACTGCTTTCCAATTTCATATGAATGGAATGATCCGTCTTGGGAAACATTGCCTTACAAGCATTTAAAGAAACTAAAAAGTGCTGTTCATGATTATGGCCCAATCTCTCCTTATACTATGACTTTAGTGGAAGGACTGACTAGTTGATGGATGATTCCTTATGATTGTTTTTAAGTAGCCAAAGCTTGTTTGCCAGGAGGTAGCTTTTTTGTATGGAAAATGGAGTATGAAGGCCTGCCTGGGCAACTTGGTAAGACCTCATCTCTTCAATAAATCAAAAAAAATTAGCCGGGTGTGGTAGCATGTGCCTGTAGTTCCACCTACTTGGAAGGCTGAGGTGGAAGGATCGCCGGAGCCCAGCAGGTAGAGGCTGTGGTAGCTGGGAGTGGCCACTGCACTCCAGTCTGGGTGACAGAGTGAGACTCCAACTCAAAAAAAGAAAAAAAAGAAAAAAGAAAAATGAAAAAAGAAGGAACTGGCTAAACATGAGGGAAAAAGATGAGGACATGATAAGGTTACCAAAGATATGTTAATGGGAGAAGTTACTCATGTGGGGGAGTTGCAGAACAATTAAAGCTATCAAAAGAAGTTTTATAAGCTATCTCAGCAATGGCCTTAGGGGCATGGAAAAGGTTGCCCCCTCCTGATCAGAAGGTCCCAGTTTTGGTTAATGTTAAACAAAAGTCTGATGAACCCTATGAGAATTTTGTGGCCAGACTGGTTGAGGCAGTTAAAAGAATGGTGTTAGGTAAAGAGGCTGCAGGATTAATCATTAAACAGTTAGTCTTTGAAAATGCGTCTCTCACTTGTCAGGCATTAATCTGACCTATTAGAAAATCAGGGGACGTTTCTGATTTCATAAAAGCCTGTGCAGAGGTTACTCCCTCATACACGCAGGGTGTTGCCATAGCAGCAGCCCTTCAATGCCAGAGTACTTCTCGATTCTTGCAAAATCAAAATAATAAAAGAAATAAATCTGTTAATAACAATAATTGTTATACTTGTGGGCAGCCCGGTCACTTTAGCAGGCAGTGTCCAAATTTAACTTTACAAAAACCAGCAGCCTCTAATGTTAACAATCCCTCCACCGCATGTAATAGGTATGGGAAAGGCTTTCATTGGACAAAGGACTGTCGCTCTAAGTTTCATAAGAATGGCACTCCTTTGGCCCCCCCACACTCAAGTAATCAAAGACACTCAGCAGGGAAACTGGAATCGGGGCCTGTCCCAGGCCCCTCAAACAATAGGAACCTGCCAAAAAACTTGCAATCCTTTTCTCCCAAGGTACAACAACTCTGCCGAGCAACACCAGGTAGCACAGGATTGGACCTCAGTTCCTCCACCACAGCAATATTAACTACTGATTCTGCCATTACTTGCTTCCCTACAGGGGTATATGGCCCTTTGCCAAAAGGAGCTATGGGATTAGTGATAGGGAGAAGTTCCACTTCTCTTCGAGGGATACAAGTAATTCCAGGAGTTATTGACTCTGATTAAACTGGAGAAATAAATATTCTCCTTCAGCCACCAGCAAAGACAGTCATTATTCATGAGAATTGGTCAACGAATTGCCCAATTATTATTATTTCCCTTCTTTCCACTAGGAGAACCTGTTACTTTAGAAGACATTGGAAACAGGGGCTTTGGCTCTAGTGACATGGCCTTCTGGATCCAAGAAGTAAAAAATAAGAGACCAACAAAAATGCAAGACTGTTTTTTCACAATACCTTTACAACCAAATGACAGACATAGATTCACATTCAGTACCTTCTGTTAACTTAATTAGACCTTACCAACGATATCAGTGGAAAATTTTGCTGCAAGGCATGAAAAATAGTCCAACTCTGTGCCAGAAATTTGTTGATCAAGCGATTCAACCGATAAGAACTATATATCCTTCTGTTTATTTAATTCATTATATGGATGATATCTTGCTGTCTCGTAAGGATAACAATTACTTGCTGGAAGTACTATCTGACTTAGTTATGTCACTCAAAGACTATGGGTAACAAATAGCTCCAGAGAAAATCCTGACTCAGCCACCTTTTACTTACTTAGGAAGAATTATTCGGGGAGAATATATTACTCCTCAGAAGATAGAATTATGGGTGGATCATTTACAAACCTTAAATGATTTTCAAAAATTACTAGGAGACATTAAATGGATACATCCTTATTTTAAACTTACTACTTCAGAATTAAAATCATTGTTCGAAATCTTAAGAGGAGATCCTAATCCAAAGTCCCCCAGACACTTAACTACTGAAGCATCTCAGGTGTTGCAATTAATTCAAAATAAAATTCAGGAACAAAGGGTGTTTCAGATAGACTATGATATTCCATGGTCTCTCATTATTTTACCTACACCTTACACACCCACAGGGTGTTTGTGGCAAAATGGTCCTCTAGAATGGCTACATTTACCTGTTACTGCTAAAAAGGTATTGGAATCATATCCTGTTCTTGTTGTAGCTCTTGTTTCAAAAGGTTGCCTCAGAAGTAGGGAATTATTTGGTCAAGAAGTGTCTGAAATTATAGTCCCTTATACTACAGAGCAAATCCAAAAATTATTACAGGAAGATACTGATTGGTGACTAGCTCTTTTAAGTTTTACTGGCAAATTACTGTATCATATACCAGTCCATCCATTATTACAATTTTTAAAACAACACTCTGTAATTTTCCCCAAAAGTTATTCTGCACAACCACTGCCTCCACCTGCAGCTTTAGTATTTACTGATGGCTCTTCCACAGGAATAGCTGCCTTAATTATTAATGGGAATGCTGCAAAGTTTAAGGTTTCAGAAAGTTCTGCACAAAGAATAGAATTGTATGCTGTCATTACAGTGTTCCAGCAACTTTCAGATCAACACTTCAACCTTTATACAGGTTCTAAATATGTAGTTACTCTTTTTCCTCACATAGAAACTGCACCCTTGTTATACAATTCATCACCTATATTTTCACTTTTAAACACACTTCAAAAATTATTTTTCATAGGACATGTTCATGCCCATTCTCCATTGCCTGGCCCAATCCATGAAGGTAATGCAGCAGTTGATTCCCTTACCAAGGAGATCACTGGTTCTGTACAGTTAGCAAAAAATAGCCTTGCTTTGGATCACCAAAATGTTGCAGCATTGCGACTTCAGTTTCATATTCCCAGAGAGACTGCCAGAGCTATTGTTTGAAGTTGCGAAGTTTGTCCTACATCTTATCATACTCCTCCTATGGGGGTAAATCCTAGAGGTTTATGCCCTAATGATTTATGGCAGATGGAGGTGACCCATGTCACCAGTTTTGGAAAATTGTCTTATGTACATATTTGTGTAGACACATATTCTCATGCCATTTGGGCTACAGCCCGGACAGGAGAAGCTTTTAAACATGCTTCACAACATTTATTTTCCTGCTTCTCTGCTTAGGAATGCCTATAGCATTTAAAACGGATAATACACCAGCATATACTTCTAAACATTTCAAGACTTTTGTAAAACTTTTAACATATCTCATTCTACAGGAATTCCTTATAATCCTCAAGGTCAAACAATTGTATAATGCGCTAATCAATATATAAAAACATACATCCAAAAATTACAGGACGGGGATTATAAGTACTCATCTCCTCATCATATTCTTAATCATGTGCTTTTTGTAATTAATCATTTAAACGTGGATATTTCTAATCAATCAGCATTTTTTAGGCACTATTCCTTTAATAGTTCTCCATACCCTCTTGTTAAGTGGAAAGACCTTTTAAGCAATCAATGGCGTGGGCCAGATGTCCTCTTTACTTCCAGAAGAGAGTTCGCCTGTGTGTTCCCGCAGGATGCTGACTCACCTATTTGGATTCCGGATCATCTGATTCATCCCTATGGTGAGCTCTCAGCCAAGAACAATGGGACTGCCCCGATCCCGGAGAAGAGGTCAGCCTCCGCTGCCGCCACCGACCCAACCTCCACAACTTTGTCCGCCCTCGACCACAAGTAACAGTGACACCGAGGATGATGAGGTTTCCTCCCATGCTGCCTCACTGCCACAGGCGCCATCCTTGCAACCCCCTGATCCTGTACTCCCTGTCTTGCTCTCTAGTTTTTCTCTTTCTCAACCTTCGCGGCTGGTCGTTTGGCATCTGGTGATCCTTCTGTCTCAGCCTTCCAAGTAGCTGGAACTACAGGTGTGCGCTACCATGCCTGGCTAATTTTTGATTTATTGTAGAGATAAGGTCTCGTCAAGTTGCCCAGGTGGGTCTCGAACCCACAGGCTCAGGCAATCCACTCACCTCAGCCTCCCAAAGTGCTGGGATTACAGGCTGAGCCACTGAGCCCGGCCTCAACAATTTTTTTATATTTTTAACATTTATTTATAGATAAACTTTTGTAGTCATAATTTGAATTTATCTTTTAGTAACTGTTAGGTGAAACATTTAATTTTTGGAACACCTTTAATCCCACTGGAGAGCAGGTTTTAGGAGGAAGAAGTTTAGTATGAGCACAAGGGCTAAAAACTTAGCCTCGGTATTAAGAAATTAATTTGGGGCTTGGCTCAGTGGCTCAGCCTGTAATCCCACACTTTGGTAGGCCGAGGTAAGTGGATTGCCTGAGCCCGTGGGTTTGAGACCCACCCGGGCAACTTGGTGAGACTTAATCTGTACAATAAATAAAAAAAATTAGCCAGGCGTGGTAGCACATGCCTATAGTTTCAGCTACTTGGAAGGCTGAGGCAGAAGGATCGCTGGAGCCCAGCAGGTCGAGGCTGCGATGGCCGGGGGCAGCCATTGCACTCCAGTCTGGGCAACAGAGTGAGACTCCAACTCCAAAAAAAAAAAGAAATTAATTTGGATCCCAGTCACATTCATATAGACCCAAGGATTTTTTGGGTGGATGGCATACAGAGTGCTGTGCTGGGCTGTGCCCCTCCCCCTTTAGTCAACAGCCACCATCACCGAGCTAGGTGTATCCCCCCGCTTTGGGAGAGGCCGCACCATCTCTTTTGGTGGCTTTGTAGTCTGGATATTGGACAAGGTTCTGGGGGCTTAGACCATTAAGAACAATTGTGTTTTAGGTGCCCATACTGACCACATTTATAGCAGCTGATACCATTCTCCTTAGCAGGTTTATTTTTATAAGGCCTCTTTTGGGTGGCTGGAGCTTTTGACTTTAGTGGCAACTGCCAATTTGTTTACCTTTTTTTTTTGGTTGGTGCTCATTTTGGAGTCCTTTTCCTTTTTTTTTAATGTCTCAGTTTTTAAGAACTTCGGAGGCTTTTATAATTGGGAGTTTGGTATTCCAAGTCCTGGGTCAAGCCTCTGGAGTTTGGCATTTAATATTTTATAGGATATAATCTTGTTTGCAAAGTAGTAAAATAAATTTTTAAAATGTCTTTGCATACAGAATTTTTGAACATTTTATTTTTTCTTTGGTCTATACAGGCAAAAATGTTAAAAATTCTTATGAATTACTAAACAGCAACCTTAGTTGTAAGATGTGGACAATTAAATGAGCATAGCCAAGAACGCAAGCATTAGTGTTATTTAGCATTACAATATAAAGTAGGGACTCAGTATATATTACAAGACTCTAAGAGACTTTCCAATAGTTTTACAGGGACAAGCAATTGATTATGATCTTAGGCAAGGCCTAAACCTTTAGAAACAGACTTATTTTTAACTAACCTGGCTTTTAGCATTTGAAAACAAAAACAGCCTATTCATTCCCTTAGTTGCCAGAGAAAGATTATAAAATTATTTTTTTCCAAGGCTAGCATTAACTTACACTGAGTTAGCAAAAGGCTAACTAGCATATAAGAGACATTTTTCCATTTTTTTACAAGTGGATTAGAATGAGCTCCTTCAGAATTTATGAAGGAGAGCACAGGCTAATGAAGGGAGGGGACATGGTCCCTAGAAAGAATTTAAGATAACCGGTAACACTTTTTATACACAACAGGCAATTTTTTCATAACCTTAACAATAAAAGGCAGAAATTTTAACAGTGCCAACGGGTTGGGAGAAAACACCACACAAAAAAAGGGAGACATAAAATGACATAAAGAAACATATGCCAATTAAGTTTTTAAAAGATGACATGTCCATCAAACAAAGCATGATAACTTAACCAGCTTTTTAGCAGATTTAAAACAACAGACACACACAAATAAGAGAATGAGGGGTATGGGAAACATCTGTTTTGTCTCCCTCCAGTCATACTTTTTGTGAAGATATCTCAGAAACCTCTTAGCAATTGGCAGGTTGGTATACCCCCAATGCAGACTAACTTTATGCGGAGCCATCTCGCTGTCAGTCTCATTTACACACAAGCACACAGCACATTTTTCAACTCTCTGTCCTAATCTTAGGAGCCTATGGGTTTATCTTTAGACAGTGTTTCCTTTCACTGCCTTTCAGCCTTTTCCTTCAGGCTAGATATTTACTACTGGGCTCCGGGAGGTGATCAAGCTCCTCTTTTTCCATCCATTGATAGGTCTATGCAAAGGCCTTTATTCCTACCCTTTCCATTGGGTGATCTTTCTGTCTTTTCTGTCAGGTGGTTGCCCTTATGCCAGTTCCTCGCCTCTTGGGTTCCTGTTGTGCTTTTGTGGTCCGAGTTTCAGTGCGCCAGGAAGGCCTCCCTCCTATGGATCAAAAGGTCCCTTGTGTGCCAGTGAGATTGCCCTTCCCATTGCCCAGCAGGTTGTACCTCAATGACAAAGGAGGAGGAACACACCGTCTTCAAAATCTCTATTTCCCGGCTAGCCGACCAGAAATGTAGCAGGAAAAATAGAGAGATTGTGACACCGAGACTATTATAGGAAGTGGCACTTTATTATGCTGGCCAATCCAGTGGGGCCGAGAATCTAATGTATCCAAATTGAGCACCCCAGAACAGGAGACGTGGGGTCTTATACCCTTGTTTAGGTAAGGGAGGGGGGTCGTCTTGAGTGATTACATAATTTCTTTGGAATCTTACAAGGTTGTACTCAGAAATATCAGATTTTTTAAAAAGAACAAATGGTTTCCAGGAACTACAGGCTTGTAAACCTTCAACATCAGAAGTGGGGGTTTTAGATAAGACTCTTTTCCATTTCTATGAAATGACCAGTCTCTGGGCCATTTGGCCTTTCTTAAACAAAGTCTGTCCAGTGCCTGGAGGGTCTTTAAAGTTGTAACTTGCCTTTCAAAAGGGAATACCTTTAACTGCTATCCTTCCTTCCTCTGGGCTAGTGGGAGTCAGCCCAGGTGATTACCATGAAGCCAACTGCTGATTCTGAACCAGCTACATGTTTCTGTGTTTATTTACTCAAACATACAAGAAATATATTTGAGCATTTGCCGCATCCTGCCACAGTCTGACAGTAATAATCAGCCTCATCCTCAGATTGGACGTTGGTGATGGTCAAGTAGCGATCAGCCCCTGAGCTGGAGACAGAGAAATGACTGGGGATCCCATCCCCATTGCTGTGATTTCCATCACTGTAAACAAGCATCAGGTACTGTGGGGCCTTCCTTGGCTGCTGCTGATGCAATGCAATGTCCTAGGTGCTGTGCTCACTGTTCAGAGTGCAGGTGAGCTTGGCTGAGGCTCCCAGGGAGGCAGATGCACAACGTGGCTAAGTCAGCACAGGCTAGGAGACAGACCCTGGAAAAACTGTTACCCATGAAGTTCAGGAGGAAGAACAGGAGGGAAGGACATTTCTGGCATGTAGCTGGGAGGTGGTGTCAGGGAGCCAGCTGATCAGGATTCTGAGGACTGTCCTTATCTATGCAGTGAAGCAGGAGGGTGAGTAGGAGGAGTGGGTTCCAAGCCATGGTGCAGACACTCAGATCTCTGCTGAGACTGACATGCTGCAGGTCTCTCTTATCCACCCTCTAGCCCTAGAGGAGAAAGGGGACCCTTCATGCATATGTGCTCCTCTTCCCCTATTCCCATTTGCAGTCAGAATAACTGAGTATCATTTCTGGGAAGGGTGGGCCTGAGCTGAGCTGAGCCTGGCCTGAGGCTCTCCAGGGACACAGATGGGACCCAGGAACTGGCTCCAGTAAGCCTTGAGCAAAGACCAGGGTCAGGTGTCTGGTTTCTCAGCTGAGATCCTCACAGAGCCCTCACTAACATGACCCTAGTGCCCCCTGCTGCCCAGGCCCATTAACCTGTGACCAATCAATAGTCCCAACAAAGGCTCCTTCCTTCAAGATGCTTGACCACTGCCAGCTCCCTGCTCAAGGGCAGAGTGAGTCCCTCCCCAGGGCAGCCTCCTACCCTGTCTGTCTTTAGTTTTTCATTTGGCCTCAATGGAAACAGGACACACAATTCTTTTTTGTTTGGTTTTATTCTATTTTTTCCCTTTTAATTGTTTTTTTAAAAGATGTAGGGTACAATTCATGGTTAGGTATACAAATGTTCATTATGCAGATACCCTCTTTGAGGAGGTGTGTCCCCCCCCCTTACCCAGGCAGTTTCCCGCTATTGCCAATCTTTTCTTATAGTATTATGATAATTTTTCAAGGTCCACTTATGAGTGAGAATATGTGATACTCAGTTCTTTTTTTCTGTGAAAGATCATTCAATATTATAGACTCTAAGTCCATCCAGGTTGCTGTGAAATTCATAATTTTGTTCTTTATAACTGCATATTATTTTATCATGTATCTGTACCACATTTTTTTATTGAGTCTTCTTTTGATGGGCAGCATGGTTGAATCCGTGTTCTTGCTACTGTGAACAAGGCTGTGCTAAACATACGTGTGCAGGTATCTTTTTTATAAAGTAATTTGAGTTCTTCCAGGTATATTCTCAGTAGGGGGATTGTGGGGTCATATGGAAGGTCAATGTTTAGATCTTTTAGAAATCACCACACTGTTTTCCACAGAGGCTGTACTAGTTTATACTCCTATCAACAGTGTAAAAGTGTTCCCTTTTCCCCACATCCCCTCCAGCATCTGTAACACACAATTTTTTCTGCTTTATAAGGAGTTTTCATGTTGAGTGTCTCATAAACAACTATACATGAAATGTACATTATTTACAAACAGACACATTCGGTCATGAACCACTTTCCCATCAGCTCATGAATCCAGAATTCTCATCACATTTGATCCCCCCAGATCACACACAAGGAGCAGAGTGGGGAGTGTTTGGGAGGATAAATGAGCATTCTCCACTAAGATTCACTGGGAAATGAGGAGAGATCTGGGGAGTAAAAGGAGAAGGGACTACTGATCTTTGTGATAAAAGAGGTGGCCTCACAAACATTACATAAGTAGTAAATTAAAGAAACTTGTTGTGGAAGACCACACAGTATCTGATTTCATCCATATACCATGTCCCAAACAGGCAAACCTTCACAAAGAGAACTTAGATTAGTGGCCTCCAGGGCAGACCAGAGGGGGAGGGGAGTGACTGAAAATGATTGGAGCGTCTTATGGAGTTTTTTGAATGCTTACAAATTAGGTCATAGCAATGGCTGCACAACTCTGCAACTATACTCACATCACTTTAACTCTATAGTATGAACAGGTGAGCTTTGTGGTATGCAAATTATATCTCAGTAATTTCTTTTTTTTTTGGATACGAGTTGGAACAGCTGTCCCTGTCCATTTACAGTGGGCCTGTGCTCTGAGACTTGGAGGTCACAGGGAGGCAGGGGCAAGTGTCTGTCTCAATTTCCCATGTGTCAGGAGCACTGTGTGGTGCTTTTATCCCATGATGAACAGTGGTAATCAGCCTTGTCCTCATCCTGGAGGCGCAAGATGGTCAGGGAGACTGTGTTCCCAGATGTGGAGCCAGAGAGGCCATCAGGGATCCCTGAGTATTTCTGAGCATCTCAGTACTTGAAAAGTCACAGACTCTTTAAAGCAGGACTACGCTGTGAGATCCAGACCCTCAGATGTGGGTGCTCTAGGGTCACCCTCTTGGGTAATGTTTATCACAAGCCATCATGAGGGTGATCACAGTTAGCAGGCACAGTGTTGTCTCAGTTCCCCCTTCATCTGCAGCATTCTGTCAGCATTCATACTATCATCTTATGCTGAACTGTCAGAAACAGTCCTCAAGCTGGAGCCCCAAGATGGTCAGGGAGGTTATGCTCCCAAATATGGAGACAGAGAATCAATCAGAGATCCCTGGGGACTGAATACTTCTGGGCACCACAGTTTTGGGGGCATCTTGAGAAACTTTTTGGTACCAGCTGGCAGCACGAGCCTCAACACTGTTGCAGTTTCTAGTGTAGAAGAGGGTGAACTTCTGTCCCACAATCACTGATGCCAAAGGGAGAAAGTGACTATTGTTGACTTGGGATACCACTAAGAAGTTAT
>NW_007124904.1:0-708 GCF_000164805.1 Carlito syrichta
AGGTTATACAGGTGGCCCAATGTTGTGTGACGTTGCATGTACAATATTAGTTGTGTATCAGAAGACACTGGCTCAGTGCCCTTTCAACAAGGCCCTGGGAATCCACCTAGCCTTGCCAGAACAGGCTTGAGGGAGTCCAGCAGAGGGAAGTAATGAGAGTGTGTGCCAGTGTGTGAGTGTGAGTACACAGGACGGAGGCATTGAGCTGCGGGGTGGTCTCCTGCACAAGTTACAGAGGCCACTCACTGTGTCTGCGGTTTTCAGTCAGGGCAGGACAGAGGGAAACAGGCGGCACATCCTTCCCAGGGTGGGCAGCGTCCTGTGAATTTGGTGGAGGTGGCGGCATTGGAGGGTGAGGGCGGATGTCTCCTGAGGATTTAGGGCGTGGCCTGAGTAGGGGGCGGCGGGGAGATTGCGCGCACGAATTTGCTCATGGCGCCCCGTTTCCCGTGATGTGAAATTGTATTGTGAGAGGGGCCGAGCAGAGCATCTCCGGAGCTGTCACCTTTGTGGCCTGGAATCCGTTTCTGCCTCTGCCCAGGCCAGCTCTAACCCATTCCCTCGCTGTCCTTCCCACGATAACGCCGCCACCACCCTCACCCTGCCCCCACCAACGCACCCTCACCCTGCCCCCCACACAGGGTCACTAGGTCTGTGGGTTCGGACTGGAACCTAAGGCACACCCTGGATGGCCCCACATCATCATCA
>NW_007124905.1:0-735 GCF_000164805.1 Carlito syrichta
TCCAAAAAATTTTCAGCTCTGCTTCAGAGATAAACCCTCTTGTTGTGTGTGTGAATGTATGTGTGTGTGTGTATTTGCATATTTTTTTCTTCCAACATAATTGACAAATGTATGAAGGTAATAGGCCAATCATGGAACCATGGTGCTACTAATTACATTAAAATATAAAGCCATTGATTATTTCAAAGTGTTCCTGAATGGTGGTAGAAGAAATGGGATACAGAATCTATGAACATATAAAATCACTAAGAGTTCAGAAATTAAGCTTACATAAGGAAAGCGTGTTCTGTTCTTTTCTTTGGAGGAGAGATTACAAAATTGTGATTTGTCACAAAAATATTCTGTACAAAATCTCCAAAATTAGCCCAAATGGTAATGACTGAAACTTAAATTGAAAACTGTACCCAACTAGGTCTTTATTGTGACTATGCCAGTTTTTGCTTGTTGGCCTGCAGGTTTGCACTGAGGTAATAAACCCTTTATCTCTTCCTCTACATGAAAAACAAAAAAGAAGCAAGCAAACAAAATTACTACAGTTTCATTCTTCATGGATGATTTTCATAATGCCTGATTTATAAATATTTTTTAAAAAGGATTCATGAATTGCCATATCTGTCTGCAGAGGTTTTATTCTTTAAAGTACTATGTTTTATTTGATCTAATCATGATATATCTGTATTGATAGAATTTGAAATTTCTTTCTTTTTTGTTTTTGAGTTGGAGTCCCACTCTGTC
>NW_007124906.1:0-746 GCF_000164805.1 Carlito syrichta
AAAAGACCCCTGAACATGCCTGTTTATTGTCATACTATTCAAAATAACAGAAACATGGAACCAACACCACTGCCCTTCAAAAATGAACTGTTTATTGCCACACTATTCAAAATAGCAGAAACATGGAACCAACACCACTGCCTTTCAAAAATGGACTGGATAAAGAAAATGTGATACATGATGGAATATAACATAGCCATAAAGAAGAACAAAATCATGGACTTCACAGGAAATTGGATGGAGTTGAAGCCCATCATACTTAGTGATCTATCACAGAAACAAAAAACCAAATACTTCATGTTTTTTACTCATCAGGGGGTCCTGAACATTAATCAAATTAGCAAAAGGGAGGAATCAGCAGTCCCTGGGCATCCCTGGGCAAAGAAGGCATGGAGGGGTGTCCATAAGAACACAGAGTGCCTGATCCCATACCAGGGGGAGTGAGGGCCAGTTGAAGATTCAAACTTCACTTGCATTCAGCCTACTTGTGTAGTAAATACTTACTTGTATTCCACAACATTTGAAAAGGCACACACAATATCAAAGAAGAAAAAAAGCAGAATGAGTCCCAATACCTGATTTTAGGAGTTATTTTTAGTCAGAAAAATCTACTGGTGAAAGAATGCATTAATCAACAAAACAGAATAGAGAGTTTAGAAACTGGCTCGTAAACAAATGGTGCTGGAAAAATTGGACCTCCACATGTAAAAAGTGAACTTAGACACAGATTTTGACGTTCTACAAAA
>NW_007124907.1:0-687 GCF_000164805.1 Carlito syrichta
CTGCATTTTGTTGAATCCACAGATGTGGAGCTCCCCGATACAAGGGCTCACTGTAGGGCTTTCTTGACACTATTATTTTTAAGTAAGTACTTTTAACTCAACTGAGTAATAAAGTAAAAGATACATCATATTTTATAAATTATATCAGGAGAATAATTGTTATAGGTCGAGTAAATATTAGTTGATGTTTATTGATAATGGAAAATCAAAAAGAATAAACTTGTCACATATATCCCACTTTTTGTATTTAATGTTAATTTTTCAATTATTACTTTTTCATCCTTACAAAAGACAATAAAATAAAAGTTTTAAAGGAGAGTAAAATATTTTTTAAATTTCTTGAGTTATGTCTCTGGTTTCTTTAACCAACGGTCTGCTGTCTTAAAGCTGGGAAATAAATTATAAGTCAACAACAAATTAAAGATCAAATGCTTCACACTCACAATTCACAACATACAGAGATACCATCTAATAATTAGCTATTTGCAAAATCCCTGAAGAACTGTAAACAAGGCAGAAGTTTACTTGCTAAATTTATCCTATCAATAATGTGAAAGTTTATTGGTACTTACAAACATAGATTATCTAAGACCTTTTACAAATTACAGTATGAATCTTCCAGCTCTTGTAGAGAGCAACAGCAGAAAAATGATATAGGCATTACCAACTTGTGTTTCTAAAAAACTG
>NW_007124908.1:0-694 GCF_000164805.1 Carlito syrichta
CCTATTTAGCAGGGTTAACTAGTTGACTGACGAGTTGGCCCCCTAGTTAGCTTGGTTAAGTAGTTGGTTGGCTGGTTTGCTGACCTAACTAGTCGGCCGACTAGTTGGCCGACTACTTAGCTGACCTAACTAGTCTGCTGACTAATTATCTGACCTAACTTCTCAGCTGACAAGTTGGCCCACTAGTCGGCCGATTGGGTAGCTTACTTAATTAGTGGGCCGGCTAGTAGGCCGACAGTTTAGCTGAATTAGCTAGTCGGCTAGAGAGTGAGCCGAAAGGTCAGTTGACTTAACTAGTCACTCACCAGTGAGCCGCCTGGTCAACTGAATTAACTAGTTGGCCGGTGAATGAGTCTACCTGTGCTGTGCCATAACTAGTTGGCAGGTGAGTGAGCCGAACTGTGAGCTGACTCAACTAGTCGACTGGTGGGCAAATGACTAGGTAGCTGACCTGTTGGCGTTCGAGCAAGCTGACAAGTTAGTTGACCTGTTGGCTGGTGAGCGAGCTGACTAGTTTCCTGACCGGTGTGCATGCAAGTGAGCCTACTTGTTAACTAACCTGATGGAAAGCGAGGTAGCCCACTAGATAGCTGACCAGCTAACAGAGTTGCTAGCTGACTAGTTAGCTAAGTAACTAAATGATTTGCTAACTGACTTAACTAGCTAGCTGACTAGCTAGCTGGCTATATAGCTG
>NW_007124909.1:0-656 GCF_000164805.1 Carlito syrichta
TGTAGAATTCGGGAGTTAATGCCCCCAGGAGCCACTCCCAACCACTATGGAAGCTGAGCTGGGAGGCTGGGAGAAGGAGGTGTCTGATTTCCACCATACCCGCCTGCAATCCTGCCAAGGTGCATTCTGCGGCTTCCGACAGATGCCTTACAAGCTCACAGCCAAGACTGGATACTATCTTTTTTTTTGAGTCTGGGTCTGGCTCTGCTGCCCAGGGTGGACGGGAGTGGTACAATCCAAGCTCAATGCAGCCTTGACCTCCCACACTCAGGGAATCCTTCCACCTCACCCTCTTGAGCATCTGGGACTGCTAATGTGCTTTGCCATGCCCAACTGATTCTTTGATTTTTTTGAGAAACATGGTCTCATGGTGTTGCCCAGGCTGATCTTGAACTCCTGGGCTCAAGCAATCCTCCTACCTTGGCCCCCCAAAAATACTGGGATTATAGGCATGAGTCCCTGCGCCCAGCCAGGAAATATGTTTGATCCATCAACATTTCTTGATTATGAAGAAAGAAACCACTTGAAACTACTTAGTATTATTCAGTTTTGCATATCACACCAAAGCCAGCATTATGTTCACTGTGAAACAAAGTATTGCTCTCATTCAACTCAGGAACAAGAAATGTGAGCCCTGCTAACATTTCCAGTACTGG
>NW_007124910.1:0-600 GCF_000164805.1 Carlito syrichta
CTTTACACATAATACGCATATAGGCTCTCCTTTCCTTGGAGCTGCAGTTCCCCATAACTGTAATAACAAACAATACACACAATATACAGTAATTTTACAGTAATTTTACAAGGATTGAATCGCTCTACACGGCAATAAGTCACACAGTCTGTCGGCGACGCTAAACACTGACTTGCCTATCAACCCGCACACTCCAGTGGGGCTGCAGCACCCTAAGGCAAGGTCTATCCTGAAACAAGAGAAACAAACTGGGGAACATATATTTATGATTACCAGAGTCAGGTCCCTGGGTGCGGGCACCAAAGCTGTTGGAGACCCGCTCCGACCAAGGGTGGGTTAGGACCACACTGGAGAATCTGGACGGAGAGAAGAGACCACTTGGAGGCAGTTCTTCTGGGAACAGTCTGATCAGGACTGAAGTCAAATTTTATTCGGACTCCTTCCAACTTATATACCATTTTATATACCCTCCAGCAGTGTGATAATCACTTGCTGGGGGCGTACAAGTTCCGTGCTTTACAAACTATGCATCACAAGACCATCACGAGATCTGCAATTTCCAAGCAAACAATTCGAATTCCATGATGCCTGTCATTGCTT
>NW_007124911.1:0-633 GCF_000164805.1 Carlito syrichta
GGAACCAACCATGCTGTCCATCAAAAGAGGACTGGATTAAAAAAATGTGGTACATATACACAATAGACTATTATGAAGCCATAAAAAAGAACAAAATCATGAAATTTGCAGCAACCTGAATGGAATTAGAGTTTCTAATACTGAGTGATCTCTCACAGAAACAAAGATCTGTGCATCACATGTTCTCACTCATAAGTGGACCTTGAACAACTACCATAATACTATAAGAAAAGGATTGATAGTGGTGGGAAACTATGGGGGGGACAAGGAAGGAAAGAGAGATGAGATTAATGGTAGTCAATATCTGTCTAGGGAAAGAGGGGCACACCTCATCCACAAGGGTACCGGCATAATGAATATTTGTACACCTAATCCTTAACTGTATCCCACAACTTTAAAATAAAAATATATATTAAAAAATAATAGTAATATATGCTGATTGAATACAGATAACTCACTTTAAATTCCATCAGGATGATGTTATTTATTAAATAAACCTCTGCAGGCAGATATAGCAAGTTGATGAATAACTATGTTAAAATATTATAAAACAATTCATTGTTCATTTGTTTAAAATATATACTGAAAAAGCTATAATAATACTTTGATTGCCCCTACAAGTAACCTGAATAA
>NW_007124912.1:0-805 GCF_000164805.1 Carlito syrichta
CTTGCTACGTAGCTTGCCAACTGACTTAAATAGTTAGCTAACTAGCAAGCTACCTGCTAGAATGCTGACTTAAATATTTAGCTGCCTAGCTAGCTAGCTGACTTAACCAGCTAGCTAACTATTTAGCTTACTTGTTATCTAACATGCTAGCTAGGTGACTTAATTATCTAACTTACTCATTAGCTAATGAGCTACCTAGCTGACACAACCAGCTGACTTAACTCATTAGTTAACTATCTAGCTAGCTGACTCATCCAACTGACTTAACTCGTTAGCTAACTAGCTAGCTAGCCTACTAAACCAGATGACTCAACCCGTTTACAAACTAGCTAGCTTGCTGACTCAACCAGGTGACTTAACCCGTTAGTTACCTAGCTAACTACCTGACTCAGCCTACTGACTTAACCTGTTAGCTCACTAGCTAGCTAGATGTCTTAACTAGCTGACTAAATTAGAAATCTTACTTAACTAGCTGACTTAGCTATCTGACTTAACTACTTTGCTAGCTGACTTAACTGGTTGACTTAGCTAGTTAGCTAACTGACCTAACTACCTGAATTAAATAGCTAGCTATTTAACTAGCTGAATAACTAGCAGACCTGTCTAATTACATAAGTAGTTAGATAGCAAAATTAAGTAGCTGACTTAAGCAGTTAGCTAACTAGTGAGCTAGTTGACTTAGCTAGTTGAATTAGCTAGCTAGCTGGTTAGCTAGCTTACATAGCTAGCTGACAACTAGGTGTCTAATGAAATAGCTAGCTGATTTAACGAGTTGGTTAACCAGTTAGCTAACTGTTTTAACTAG
>NW_007124913.1:0-589 GCF_000164805.1 Carlito syrichta
TTAAGGGGGGGTGTGAGTCCAGGGCATTGCTGTGATTACGTGTTGATAGGTGACTGTTATGGATGTTTATCCTAGAAGTCACAGTGTCCTTAAAGGAGGCGGGAAGGAGACCCTTGTCTTGGTGGGAATTGGACAGTCATTATCAGTGGTGTCTGAATGCTGGAACTCCCAGCAAGAGGTATTCTAAAACCAGTGTGTTCCTTTATTAAGTGGGAAATTCCTTGTTTTCTAAGGAGGAAAAATGGGGGAGTGACCTTAGTGCCCCCTTGGGCCCCCAAGGAAGGTTGGTGGAATACAAATATGAAAATAACTCTGTGAATAAGTGATTTTGCCTGTCAAGGCCATCCTCAAGGTCTCTGCATATAGCACTCAGTTTCTTTTAACAAATTAGATCCCATGGGTGGGGGGGACGGAGGGCGAGCTTTCTGCTTGCTGTCTCCAGGTATGGTTTGTTTTGGAAAGTTCTGTTTATATTTGAGAAGTTTCAAGGAAGTTCCTATTCATTCATTTCTTTATTCCAGTGCTTAGTCCATCCACTGGCATATAAAGGTCGCCTGGTGACCTGCTTGGGGCAGAGGTGGGGGTGGGG
>NW_007124914.1:0-667 GCF_000164805.1 Carlito syrichta
CTAGGTCTACTCCGATGCCTCTGCACATCAGAGCCCACCCTCAATGTCCCCATGATGATAGCAGGATGCTCAGATGAAATCCCATTACCACTTGCTCCATTCTGAAGCTCTCTTTCCCCCAGTGGGAATCTGTGGGACCTGTGGTCCACTCTCTTAGGAATAAGCTGAGTGACTGGCAGGTGAATCATGACTTCTCATGTGACCTAGGATGCTTCTTAGTGGACAGAGCTAGGTGAGTTTAACCTCCTGCACTGATAAAATTTAGTTTCCACAATAGCTATGGGTACGTCAACCAAAATGCTCTAGGGGAGACACACATTCCTGTGGAGGTTTGGGGAAGAAGGGTCTCCTTTTCCTGTCTCCCTTGTCTTTCTCAGATGCTGCTGATGGCAGAGTCAAGTTCAGAAGAGTCCAAGAGACTTCTGCCCGTCTGTCTCCATCTATTAGCATTGCTGCAGACAAGTACCATGGGCAGAAAGGAGGGGCTTCAACAACAGAAATTCATTGTCTAACAGTTCTGGAGGCTCAAAGCCCAAGACCAAGGTGTTGGCATTGTTGATTCCTTCTGTGGTCTCTCTCCTTAACTTACAGACCAACCAGCTGCCTTCTTGTTATGTCCTTACATGACGTGTCCTCTGCACATGGATGTCCCTGGTATCTTTCTGTG
>NW_007124915.1:0-578 GCF_000164805.1 Carlito syrichta
CATTTATCTGTAGAGTGCTTACAGCCGGGGGTGTGTCTACCAGCTCTCTGCCAGCACGTGGCTTTGTGGGAAGGTTGACCCCTCCTTGGGGTTGGTTTCTGGTATGGACTGTATTGACAATGTCTGTGCAGACCACATGGACTGTGAGGTGAAGGGCTATGGTGTGGGACAATCAGGCTCCATTCCATCTCCCATTACACTAGGTCACATGGACATCTGAGATAAAGCAGTCATCTGGCTTGTTGGGGATTTTTCAGATTTTAGTACTGAAAGTTCTGAGCCCTCAAACTCCTCCATCACAGCAAGTCAGGACCGCTAGTCACCCTTTGCATTCCAGTCAGTGTGAACTAAGTTCTTAGGGTGTTCCCAAAGAAGTGTCCTTTGCTCATTTGGTTGGCTGCAACCTAATGCTCAGGAGATAACTAAGCCACTTACCTCCCATACATTAATGTCACTTAGACAGCACTCTAGCTTTGAGTCAGGGGTGGAGGACTCTGCCCAGCAGGAGGTTTTTCAGGGCCAGGTACTAGCACCTGCTATAGGAAAAATCCCCCATATGGGTTCATGTGAGGGAGGAA
>NW_007124916.1:0-745 GCF_000164805.1 Carlito syrichta
GAGGTACTGTACCTGAGAGTTCTTTCTTTTTTTAAGTCGGAGTCTCACTTTGTCACCCAGGCTGAAGTACAGTGACATGTTCACCGTCACCATAAACTCCACCTTCTGTACTCAGGTGATCCTTCTGCCTCAGTCTTCCAAGTAGCTGGAACTATAGGCATATGCCATGACACCTGGCTAATTTTTTAGTTTATTGTAGAGATGAGGTCTTGCCAAGTTGCACAGGCTGGTCTCGAACCCCTGAGCTCAGGCAATCCTCTCACCTCCACTTCCCAAAGTGCTGGGATTACAGGTGTGAGCCATCCTGCCTGGCTTGTACCTGAGAGTTCTTTAAGGAATCTAGCTCACTACACGCTTTGGTGAAACTATGGTACCTCTAGCCTTTTCTTGACTTTAGAGAATCCCTGACCCCTCCCCATTCATGGTACCCATGGTCTGTGGTAGTTGGGTGCACTCATACATTATCACCCACCCTGTGGTGAAGCTGAGATTTGGTGTACACACCAAGTGTAAATTCATTCTTCTTAAAATGTCATTGCAAAAAGGCAAAGGGAAAGCATTCTCTTTTATTGTTAGGTGGTCCTTAAGCATCCTTTGAGAGGTAAAGCAGTCTTTGAAAAAGCAAATTTTATAGATAAAGAAACAGAGAATAAAAACCTTGCCTAATTTGGTAGTTGTGCCCCTAAGCACCTTGCCTCCATTTAAGTGCTGAGGAAATAGCTGGAATTCATTAGCAGGATGGAAA
>NW_007124917.1:0-636 GCF_000164805.1 Carlito syrichta
CCTACCTCTCTAGCCACCTGAATAGCAAGTGACTTCACTAGTTGACTTAATTAGCTAGCCAGCTGGCTATGAAACAAACTTAATTATTTCACTACCTAGCTAGAGAGCTGGCTAGCCAGCTGACTTAACTAGCTTTCCTTCTTTCTAGCCAGCTGAATTAACTAGCTTGCTACATTGCTAGCCAACTGGCTATCCAGTCGAATTACCTAGATGACTTCTCTAGCTAGCCAGCTGTGTATCCAGCAGAGTTAACTAGCAAGCTACCTAGCTAGCCAGCTGGCTGGTCAGCTGAATTAACTAGGTGACTTAACTAGCTAGCAAACTGACTAGACAGCAGACATAAATAACTAGCTACCTAGCTAGCCAGCTGGCTAGCCAGATGACTTAATTGCCTAGATACATAGCTAGCCAGCAGGCTAGCCAGCTGACTTAACTAGCTAAATTCACGAAGTAGACGGCTGGCTAGCCGGCAGATTTAACTAGCTGACTACATAGCTAGACAGCTGTATAGCTAGCTGACTTAACTAGCTGACATAACTAGATGATGGATGGCTAGTCAGCTGACTTAACTAGCTACCTACCTACTTAACTTGCTGGTTTGAAAGCTGTCTTAATTACCTATCTACCTAGCTATCC
>NW_007124918.1:0-473 GCF_000164805.1 Carlito syrichta
CTTCCTCAGAGCGTCACATTCCTATGAACTCCCTGTGACTCTTTGGAAACTCTTTTTGGAATCTGGCATATATTTGACCTATAATCTTTAACATTTTGCACAAATCTTAAAAGGGAAATTAGAAACCTTAAATGCTTGATATCAACCAGAAAGCCCTACTGATATTTCTAACTACATTGTTGTAAATTCTTTTACCTATTAAGCTGACCAAGATAGGTTATAAAAGAGACTTTTATTCTAAAAGTAGATGGAGCAGGGCTTGGTGGTTCAGCCTGCCTTTTGGGAGGCTGAGGTGAGTGGATTGCCTGTGCCCGTGGGTTCGAGACCTGCCTGGGCAGCGAGACCTCATCTCTACAATAAATCAAAAAATCGACTGGGTGTGGTAGCGCATGCCTGTAATTCCGGCTACTTGGACAGCTGAGGTGGAAGGATCTCCGGAGCCCAGCAGGTGAGGCTGCGGTGGCCGGGATCGG
>NW_007124919.1:0-321 GCF_000164805.1 Carlito syrichta
AATGGAATGGAATGGAGAGAAATGGAATGGAATGGAGCAGAATGCAATGGAATAAAATAGAATTGATTGAATATAATGTAATGGAAGTCCTTGTAATGGAATGGAATGAAATGGGGAGGAATGGAAGGGAGAGGAATTGAATGGAAAGAAATGGAGTAAAATTGAATGAGGAGGAAGGAATGGATTGAAAGGGAGAGTAATGGCATGGAATGAAAAGGAATGGAATGGAATAGAATGGAATGGAAAGGAATAGAATGTAGAGGAATGGAATGGAATCGAGAGGAATGGAGAGGATTGGTGAGGAATGGAGAGAGGTGGAGT
>NW_007124920.1:0-668 GCF_000164805.1 Carlito syrichta
TTGGGGAGGCCTTGTCGAAGTTGGTTGAGAAATTGAGGTTTTGCTTCTGGAATCTCAATTCTCTTCTATTGATCTATATGCCTGTTCCTATACCAATACCAAGCTGTTTTGAATATTGTAGCTTTATAGTAAAGTTTGAAGTCTGGTAATGTGATACCACCTGCTTTGTATTTTTTGCTGAGGATTGTTCTGGCTATTCTTGGACATTTGTGTTTCCATATGAATTCCTGTGTTGTCCTTTCTAGGTCTGAGAAGAATGTTGCTGGTGATTTGATGGGTATTGCATTGAATTTGTAGATTGCCTTAGGTAAGATGGACATCTTCACAGTGTTGATTCTTCTAATCCATGAGCATGGGATATTTTTCCACTTGTTTGTGTCATCTTTGATTTCTTTGAGCAGTGTTTTGTAATTTTCATTGTAAATGGGCAAAAGATATAACCCTTAACTGTACCCCACAAAACCATAATAAAAAATATTGAAAAAAAAAGAAAATATTTCCAATTCCCCCATTGGGAATATACCTGGAGGAACTCAAATCATTCTACCAAAAAGATACCTGCACACATATGTTTGTTGCAGCTCTGTTCACAAGAGCAAAAACATGGAACCAATTCATGTTGCTCATCAAAGTTGCACTTGGAAAAAATATGGTACATATACACAATA
>NW_007124921.1:0-738 GCF_000164805.1 Carlito syrichta
CTCACATCAGCAAGAAATAGATTAGAAGACTTCTTTACTTCTATTTTTCAGAATTCCAGGGCCTGGGTAAAGTTCAGTAATATCTACTTCCAAACATTATCTCTAGATGTCCTGAAGTATGTCAGAAAGACATGTTAAGGCTGGGCTTGGTAACTCAGCCTGTAATCCCAGCGCTTTGGGAGGCCGTGGTGAGTGGATGGCCTGAGGCCGCAGGTTTGAGACTTGGGCAACTTGGTGAGACCTCATCTCTACAATAAATCAAAAATTAGCCAGGCATGGTCGGGCGCTTGTAATTCCAGCTGCTTGGAAGGCTGAGGCAGAAGGATCACCAGAGCCCAGCAGGTCGAGGCTGTGGTGGCCGGGAGCGGCCACTGCGCTCCAGTCTTGGTGATGGAGTGAGACTCCAACTGAAAAAAAAAGACATGTTAAAAGAAAAAAGGCAAATAAAATTTAGCAGAGTATAATTGAGCAAAGAATTATTTACAAATCAGACAGCTTCCAGAAACAGGATAGGTTCAGAGTAACCCCAGAGCTGTCACAAATTGTGTCACATTTATGGACAGAAAAATAGAAGTGAGAAAATAGAAACAGCTGGAATGGTTAGAGCTCAGTGTCTGCCGTATTGCAAAATAGTTTGAACAGTTGGTCACCTGTGATAGGTCAAAACTCTGTGATTGGTTTAAAGAATAGGTTTCAATTTATTTACACACTTAGTTGGGCAACATTTGCTATATGTGG
>NW_007124922.1:0-733 GCF_000164805.1 Carlito syrichta
AAGACTAACCCCTATTTCTGAACAGTCACCTTGCTTTACTTTTGAAATCTGCAATCCCGTAACTATAAGCTTCACTGATAAAGGGAAGAAAGCTCAAGGTTGGGATATAGGAAAAACATGGGGAATCCGGTTATATGACCCAATACACTCAGGATGGAAGAATTCAGGTAACTTCTTTATGATTAGACTATCCATCCGGGCCCCCAGTCAGAAAACCAAAACGCTTGATATGGGACCCAACCCTGTTATAGCACCTAAACTTAAACCAAAAGTTAAACCTAAGCCCACAACCACTACACCAATACTCTTGACTGCGACTTATACCAGTTCTGATACCACTGCAGTCACCTCAGACCCCACTAGGGTCTCTTACTCTACCAGGGTCACTACAGTTATTCCTAACCCTCCCCTACGCCCATCGGGTCCCGATCAACATCCTCTCTGGCACTTGCTAATCAAGCTTACCTGTTACTTAATGCAACCCGGCCAGAGCTCACCCAGTCATGTTGGTTATGCTATAACATCCAGCCTCCCTATTACAAAGGAATTGCAGTAATGAGAAACTATACAACCGAGCATAGTCCCAATTCTTGTAGATGGCAGCCAGCAACCCAGGGACTTACTCTCCAGTCGGTAACAGGCCAAGGATTATGCATAGGCCGCCCCGCACCAGCGTTTCAGTCCCTACGCAACATTACGCTGCTTGTATCTAGCCTAGATTACCACCTGCCCC
>NW_007124923.1:0-758 GCF_000164805.1 Carlito syrichta
GGGGGGCAGTCGCATTCAGTGCGTACCCAGTCCGGGGGCGGGGCTCGGGACAGCCCCCGCATCGTGATCCCCATGCTCCACGCCTCGGAGTCCACGCCCCAAAGCCCAGCCAGCTGGCCCTTTCCGGGCACATGGAGGGTGGCAGAAAAGCCTTCCTACCTCTCACTGCTTCTTCTCTTACTCCCGCAGCCTAAGATGGCGGCCCCAAGTGCCCGCGATGAAGAGCCTCCCACAGTTGGACATTTTTATCATTTAAGATCAAAGTCAATTTCTCACATAAGTAAAACAAATTTTAATATCCCCATGTGGCGCTTTCATTTTCTCCATTCCTTCTTTAAAGGGGATTTATAATAATTTATTTTTTTAAAAGGTTAAGTCGGGCTTGGTGGCTCAGTCTGTAATCCCGTGCTTTGGGCGGTTGAGGTGAGTGAATTGCCTGAGCCCGCGAAGTATTTTCTGACTAACTTCTATGTGCCAGGCTTCACAGTGAGCCCCAAGGATCAAAGGTGGAATTGCACCATTTCTTATTACAAATGATCATTCTGTAAGAGGGGGGAGAGAGCCGGGCTCGGTGGCTCAGCCTGTAATCCTGCACCTTTAGGAGGCTGAGGTGAGTGGATTGCCTGAACCCGCGGGTTCGAGACCCGCCTGGGCAATTTGGTGAGACCTCACCTCTACAACAAATCAAAACTTAGCCGGGCGTAGTAGAGTGCGCCTGTAGTTCCAGCTACTTGGAAGGCTGAGGCGGCAGGATCGCC
>NW_007124925.1:0-694 GCF_000164805.1 Carlito syrichta
CGGCCTGTGGTTCCAGCTGTTTGGAAAACTGAGGCAGAAGGATCACCTGAGCCCAGCATGTTGAGGCTGGGATTGTGCCACTACACTCCAGCCTGGGTGACAGAGTGAGACTCTGACTCAAAAAAATTAAAACATGATGAGCAAATTCTACAAGTGTTCACTAAACCCCAACTCAGTTGCTAAGCTAAGAGATCTGTTGCTTCTACAGTCACATAGACTAAGAACTCAGAGTTATTGACAGGGCTCAGTGACACCCCTAGATTAATAAAATTTGCAAGGACCATATAGCCACCTTTCTAAAGCCAATGGCAAAGAGAGAGAAAGTTCTTGTAATAAACATTAGGCATGAGATGAAACACTGTGTCACAGAAACCTACTTGAGGAGACCTGCATTTCTATTGTAAAATATAGATATCCTAGCCATTTTTAGGAATATCGACCATTTAGAGCTGCTCACCAGGTATTTTAATTTGTTTCTTTTTCTTTTTTTTTTTTGAGTTGGAGTCTCACTCTGTCACCCAGACTGGAGTGCAGTAGCCACTCTCAGGCACCGCAGCTTGGCCTGTTGGGCTCCGGCGATCCTTCCACTCCAGCATTGCAAGTAGCTGGAATTACAGGTGCACGCTACCAAACCTGGCTAATTTTTTTGATTTATTGTAGAGATGAGGTCTCGCCCAGTTGCCCAGGTGGGTCC
>NW_007124926.1:0-800 GCF_000164805.1 Carlito syrichta
GGAGTTCCCCTTCATATCTTATCTTACCCTTTACTTATACCCTACTGAACCACTTCCTTCATTCGAACTGTTACTTGCTGTTCTCTACATCTTGAAATTTCTTTCATCAGATATTTTTATGACTAGCCCTCATACTCATCCAAGTTTTTGGTGACAAGTTATTTTTTCAATGACATCTATTGTGAAACTCTATATTTAAAATTAAAACCACTGACCACTACTCTGTACTTTGTTCCCCTTTACTTGATTATACTTGTTATCTTTATTTATAGCAATAAACACTATGTATTGTAACTTATTGAATTCTATGTTTAATAGGTATGTAAGCTTCATCTCTTTGACTATAATCAACATTAAGTAAATTGAATAATATTCTTATTGATTTTACTTATTTTTTAATGTTTCTCCCCCTAAATAAGGTTTTACAAGCAGCAATTTTGTGCCTTTATATATTATCATATACTTATATTTTTATAGAGAGTCTGTCTTCTTTTTTGATTATTGAATTTTCCCAAGTAAAATAGTCCAAAAATTAAATATCAAGTTTGTCCTTGTATTTTTAAGGCACATGCAGTTAACTGCCAGATCATTTGTTTAATACCAGATATCATTTATACAGTGTAAAATATTTTGAAACATTTTTATGCATTAATTTAAATTCCAACTAATATGAATGTCTATTTCTCATTTATAAATCGTAGTAACTAAAATTCTAGTTGTTTACTAAAATTCTCAAATGTTCCTTTTTAAATTCAGTGTGTCACTTATGATCAGAATGTGGCCATCATTTCATTTTCTAA
>NW_007124927.1:0-517 GCF_000164805.1 Carlito syrichta
CACACACACACACACACACACACACACAAGCATGGGGTTGTGTGTTTCCCAGGCTCTCTGTGTCCCCGGCTTTGTAGTGAAGGATGTTCGACCCAATGCATGATCCAATCCATGAGTCGCTGTGAATCGCCATTTTCAAGCAGACAGCCCTGGAAACCACCCATGTTCCATGAGATCCTGGCAGTCCCAGAGGCATGATTTTGGAAACAGCCCCCAGTGTCCTCGATGAGGCGGCATGTGTAGGGCTAGCACGGCATTTGCGGGCATCCGCCAATGTGGCCCAGTTCAGCCAGAGGAACGGGGCCACTGGAGACCGTGATGAAGCTTCACGTCTGCATTGCACCCCCACAGGGCTCTTCCTCCCAAAAAATATCCCTCAACCCACAAGGAGCTCTCCGCCTTGTGCAGAACGTAGACAGGGCCTTCCCAAGGCATGTTCATTTCCCTGAAACATCTCTTTGCCTGTGGAGGCCCGCTAGGCCATATGTGTTTCCTTGTGGCTTTCCTGTCTGGGAGG
>NW_007124928.1:0-715 GCF_000164805.1 Carlito syrichta
CAGCACAGCAGGCATCATGGAATTCAAATTGTTTGCTTGAAAATTGCAGATCTCGTGGTGGTCTTGTGATGCATAGTTTGTAAAGCACGGAACTTGTATGCCCCCAGCAAGTGATTATCACACTGCTGGAGGGTATAGAAAATGGTATATAAGTTGGAAGGAGTCCGAATAAAATTTGGCTTCAGTCCTCAGACTGTTCCCAGAAGAACTGCCTCCAAGTGGTCTCTTTTCGCTGTCCAGATTCTCTGGTGCGGGTCCTAACCCACACTTGGTCAGTGCTGGTCACCGACAGGAATGCAAACTAGTGCAACCTCTTTCGAAGACAGTGTGGTAATTTCTGAAAGAACTAGAAATTGACCTTCCATATGACCCAACAATTCTCCTATTGGGAATATTCCCAGGGGAACTCAAATCATTCTACAAAAAAGATACCTGCACATGTATGTTTGTTGCAGCTCTATTCACAATAGCAAAAACATAGAACCAACCATGTTGCTCATAAAAGCTGAACTGGATAAAAAAAATTTGGTACATATACACAATGGAATATTACACAGCCATAATGAAGGACAACATATGGACTCTGCAGCAACTTGGATGGATTTAGAGTCGATCATACTCAGTGATCTATCACAGAAAACAAAGAACAGAGTACCATATGTTTTCACTCATAAGCAGACCTTGAACAATTTTTTATAATACTTTAAGAAAGGGA
>NW_007124929.1:0-631 GCF_000164805.1 Carlito syrichta
AGTCCGCGGGTTCGAGACCCGCCTGGGCAGGCGAGATCTCATCTCTACAATAAATCAAAAAATTAGCCGTGCATCTGTAATTCCGGCTACTCGGAAGGCTGAGGCTGAAGGATCGCCGGAGCCCAGCAGATCGAGGCTGCGGTGGCCGGGAGCGGCCACTGCACTCCAGTCTGGGCGACAGAGTGTTACTCCAACTCAAAAAAAAAAATAGATTTCTTCTCAAAAAGGCTGGCATGTTTCTAAGAACAGTAAATAATGTAATAAATGTTTAGGGTATCATTTTGATTGAAAAAGTCTGGGAACAAAACAGAACATAAAACATGATCTTTATTTGTGATTATATTTACATGTCTAACAAAAATAGAGGAATATTGCCAAGGGTCAAATCTGAATGGAAGGTTGATTTCTCTTATGTGAACTTTTGTATTTTCTTAAATTGTGTTCAAATTATTTGTACCAGAAGGAAATAAATCAGTAAACTATTTTAGTCTATCTGTAGGTAATTCAGAACAT
Organism: Carlito syrichta; assembly: GCF_000164805.1. Classification (NCBI taxonomy): domain Eukaryota; kingdom Metazoa; phylum Chordata; class Mammalia; order Primates; family Tarsiidae; genus Carlito; species Carlito syrichta. Next base: position 514 of record NW_007124929.1, read on the forward strand.
CAGCAGGACCCTTGGGAGTGAAGTGGCCACACGCAGCACTCACTCTTTCAGCCATCAGGGTATTACTTTCCTTCTTAGCTGAGTCATGAAATTGACCACTGGCCTCATGTGTGGGTCC
>NW_007124930.1:0-548 GCF_000164805.1 Carlito syrichta
CCTACTTGGAAGGTTGAGGCAGAAGGATTGCCTGAGCCCAGCAGGTCAAGGCTGCGGTTGCCATGAGCATGCCACTGCTCTCCAGCCTGGGCAACAGAGTGAGACTCCAACACAAAAAAAAGAAAGAAAGAAAGAAAGAAAGAAAGAAAGTAAAAAGAAAGAAAGATTAAGAATCAATAAAATAAAGAGAAAAGGCAGTGAGAAAAAAGGGTTCTGCTATTATTAGAGTATAATTTTTCAAAAGACTAACCAACATGATTTTTATACAAATACAACATGCACATATAATATAATTTCAAAGATTATATTGAACGCTTTAATATTAATGAACCAGTAAGATGATAAATCCAGACTAAAAAGCATTTCAGTAGATAAGTGTGTTTCTACTGAAAGGACATAACATGAAGTTAATATAGCCAAAGAGCAGCCATTTTAATACTGTCTAGTTGTCATATTTTTCTAGCAGTTCACTTTAATTTACCCCCATTCTACTAGCCAAGCACAGAACCGGTAATTGTTTTACAACATCCTTCCCAGCTTATTTTTTT
>NW_007124931.1:0-700 GCF_000164805.1 Carlito syrichta
GAACAGCTAAGTTGCCAGAAGAGACTATAAATAAAGATATTAATGAGAATGTCAAAGAAATGGAAGATTTGTAGTTCAAATAGTCTTGCTAAAGATGAAATGAAATATTTAGGATCTGAAGTTGGTTGAAAAGTGCTTCCCCAAAATTCATGTATGACCAGAATCTCAGGATGTGACCTAATTTAAGAAAAAGGCATTTGCAGACATAATTGAGGAAAGGATCAAGGTGAGATCAAGATGGATTAGTATGGGTCCTAGGTCCAATATCTAGTGTTTTTGTAAGACAAGGAAAGGACACAGAGCAATGTAAGCAGAACAGAAGGTCATGTAAATATGTAGAACACCAGAATGATGCAACAAACCAAAGAAGGTCAAGGATTGCCAGAACCCACCAGAAGTAGAGAGGATGCAAGGGAGGGGTTTTTTGATCTAGATCCTTTAGAGAAAGCATAGCCCTGACAACACTTTGATTTCAAACGTGCAGTCTCCATAACTGTGAGTGAACAAACTTCTATTGTGATCTACACTGTGATGAGACAGGTTGACAGTGGGGGGAGGGGGGTACATGTGAAAGTGTGGGGGTTGGGGGTAACTTCTGAACTGGTCTGTTCAGTCTTACTGTGGACATAACACTTCTCTAAAAAACGAAGTCTATGTGAAAAATGCATCAGTAGAAAATGCACATTATTGTCACATAAGA
>NW_007124932.1:0-694 GCF_000164805.1 Carlito syrichta
TGATGGACACTGGATGCAAGTTCACTGCACACTCATCACCGGGTTTGAAGCCAGCCTATGATGGCCAGTTTCAAGAGGCATGCCACCCCTGGGCAGATGGAACCAAGGCTCAGAGAACTGCAGACCCTTGCCCAAAAGCACACAGCAAACACAGGGGGTGGGACAGGGCCCTGGGCATCTCAGGGTGACCATGGCCTGGGACTGTTTCCACACAGTACTGCCCTCCAATCAAGTTCTCAGGGTGGATACAACCCATGGGTGAAAATCAGGCCCAGGTACCAGGCAGTCCCAGGTCCTCCTCCCAATGTGTGGCAGGGCCCTAGGCCATGTGTCCTTCAATGCCTGTTCTTCCTCCCACAGGCTCTGGGGTCTGACCTTCCATGTCCCTAGCAGTGAACTGGGATAAATCACAAGCCCACCTTGTGCTGGGAGGGAATTGGAGGGGCTTCTGGGGGAGCTGGTGTCCCGACTGTCCCTGTACCTGAGGGGTCATATGTGGCATTGCCCTCTGTGCAGGTATGTCAAGTTTCAACAATTGCTCACAAATGCTTCCTGTCTCAGGGCTGCCACAAGAACAGGGAAAATGCACAGAGACTGTGACACCATGCCTGGCACATGAGAACATAACAGAAGTCACAAGCACACCTCTCTCTCATAACAGTTACAGAAATCAGGTTTGTCCATGTGTGAAATG
>NW_007124933.1:0-762 GCF_000164805.1 Carlito syrichta
TTCACCTGAATGGCCAGCTGCCTAGCTCGTTTATCAAGTAGTTAAGTCAGCCTGCTTACCTGTTTCCTAGCTAGTTTTGTCACAATGTTAAGTCAGTTGGCTAGCCAGCTCACTAATTATCAAAAAGCTAGACAATTCAGATGGCTAAACAGCTGGCTAGCTAGTTATTACAGCTAGTTAATCAGCTGGCTTGCTAGGTAGCTAGCTAGTTAAGTCAGCTAGTTATGTCAGTTGGCTAGCTAGGTAAGTCAGCTGGCTTGCTAGATAGCTAACTAGTTAAGTCAGCAAGTTAAGTGAGCTGTTTAGCTAGTTAATTAGCTAGTTAAGTCAACTGACTAGCCAGCTGCCTAGCTGTGTAGCTAGCTAGTTAAGTCAGCTGACTATCCAACTGGCTAGCTAGTTAACTCACCTAGTTAAGTCAGCTCACTAGCCACCTCATTAGCTAGGTAGCTAGGTTGTTAAGTCAGCTGGAAAGCCATCTAGTTAAGGCAGCTCACACATCGGCTCACTCAACAACTGACTAGATAAGTTGGCTTACTGGTCGGCTCAATTGATGGTCGACTACTTAAGTGTTCTGACCAGTCAGCTCACTTGCCAGCTGACTAAATTAGCTGACCAGTCAGGTCACTCGCCAGTCAAATAGTTAAGTCAGCTGACCAGTAATCTCACTCACTGGCCGACTAGTTAAATCAGCTGACCAGTTGGCTCACTCACCTCCCAACTAGTTCATTCAGCTGACCAGTCTGCTCACTTGCCAGCCGA
>NW_007124934.1:0-490 GCF_000164805.1 Carlito syrichta
CAGCCTCGACCTGCTGGACTCAGGCGATCCTTCTGCCTCAGCCTTCCAAGTAGCTGGAACTATAGGCACACATCACCATGCCCGGCTAATTTTTTTTATTTATTGTAGAGATGAGACCTCGCCAAGTTGCCCAGACTGGTCTTCAACCTGTGGGCTCAGGCAATCCACTCACCTCGGTTTCCCCAAGTGCTTGGAAGGCTGAAAAGGAAGGATCACCTGAGCCCAGCAGGTAGAGGCTGTGGTGGCCGTGAACGTGCCACTGCACTCCAGCCTGGGTGACAGAGTGAGACTCGATGTCCATAGAAGACAAAAAGGTATGTGTGACCACATATGGAATACCTATGATGGGTCCCGCGTTCACCAGTTACTTAGGTTGCAATGATTAACTTGAGTTGAGGAAATTACAACATAATGAGCTTTGGGCTGTTATATATGCATTAAGTATTGTTAGAACATGGACCTATAAGAGCTTGTGACTTGAAGGTTGAGT
>NW_007124935.1:0-730 GCF_000164805.1 Carlito syrichta
CATCTCCTATGCACTGAAATTTAAATTCATTTAAGGAATCTGCAAACTTCTACTTTGCTGAAAACAAATCTAGAGAGAAAAAGAAAAATCAGAAATTACTGAAAGTACATTGGCTTTCTGATTTGCTGATCTTCTTGTTCCTTCTGTGAAAATGACAGCAAAAGATTTGTTCTGGTCCATTTAGAAGCAAAAAATAAGCCAGGTTCAGTGGCTCAGCCTTGTAATCCCGCTCCTTTGGGAGGCTGAGGTGAGTGGATTGCCTGAGCCTGTGGGTCCAAGACCCGCCTGGGCAAGTCGGTGAGACCTCATCTCTACAATAAATCAAAAATTAGACAGGCATGGTAGTGTGCACCTGTAGTTCCAGCTACTTGGAAGGCTGAGGTGGAAGGCTCGCTGGAGCCCAGCAGGTTGAGCCTGCAGTGGCCAGCAGTAGCTACTGCACTCCAGTCTGGGTGACAGAGTGGGAATCCAAATCAAAAAAAAAAAAAAAGCACAAAATAATAAATACTTAGTAATAACACACAGCATTGTATAATGTTTTTGTTCTATTTATTTTAACAATGTAAGTTCTAGCTCTACTTACTCAAGCACACAATGAGTCCTGTCATCTCCATCTAACATGCATGGGAAAGCCAGGGTGACAGACAGCCAACCACAGTATCCACAGCTAGCAAGTTGCTCTGCCACTGTCTCTCCATGTGGTCAATGCAGCTACCCTGTGTCTGACTCA
>NW_007124936.1:0-369 GCF_000164805.1 Carlito syrichta
TCCGCCTCAGCCTTCCAAGTAGCTGGAACTATAGGCACGTGCTACCACGCCTGGTTATTATTATTATTTTAAAATTTATTGTAGAGACGAGTTCTTGCCAAGTTGCCCGGCTGGTCTCGAACCCACGGGCTTAGGCAATCCACTCACCTCGACCCCTCAAAGTGTTGGGATTACAGGCTGAGCCACCAAGCCGGCTGTATATATCTTTCCTTTTTTAATTTTGATTTGGAGTCTCACTCTGTCACCCAGACTGGAGTGCAGTGGCCGCTCCCGGCCACTGCATCCTCAACCTGCTGGGCTCCGGCGATCCTTCCACCTCAGCCTTCCGAGTAGCCAGAATTACAGGTGCGCGCTACCACGCCAGGCTGA
>NW_007124937.1:0-699 GCF_000164805.1 Carlito syrichta
CCATACCAAGCTGTTTTGATGATTGTAGCTTTATAGTAAAGTTTGAAGTCTGGTATTGTGATACCACCTGCTTTGTTTTTTTTACTTAGGATTGTTCTGGCTATTCTTGGACGTTTGTGTTTCCATATGAATTCCTGTGTTGTTTTTTCTAGGTCTGAGAAGAATGTTGTTGGTAATTTAATGGGTATTGCATTGAATTTGTAGATTGCCTTAGGTAAGATGGACATCTTCACAATGTTGATTCTTCCGATCCATGAGCATGGGATATTTTTCCACTTGTTCGTGTCAGCTTTGATTTCTTTGAGCAGTGTTTTGTAATTTTCATTATAAAGGTCTTTCACGTCTCTGGTTAGGAAGATGCCAAGGTATTTCATTTTTTTTGTGGCTATTGTGAATGGAATTGTGTTTTTTATTTGGGTTTCTGTTTGTTTATTATTGGTGTAGAGAAATGCGATTGTCTTTTGTACATTTATTTTGTATCCTGAGACTTTGCCAAAGGCCTTTATCAATGTAAGGAGGCCTTTGACAGATTCTCTTGGGTTTTCGAGGTACACCATCATATCATCTGCATAGAGAGATAACTTGACTGCCTCTTTTCCTATTTGAATACCTCTGATTACCTCCTCTTCTCTGATTGCTCTAGCCAGGACTTCCAATACTATGTTGAACAGGAGGGGAGAGAGTGGGCATCCTTGTCTA
>NW_007124938.1:0-467 GCF_000164805.1 Carlito syrichta
CCACTTGTCCCCCTAAATCAAACTTAACTAACCATACTTCTATAACAAAATGGTTACTTAAATTTTCTTTAATCTATAGAAACTATTCTGTAAATTTCTAAAATCACATCAAGAGAACCTGTGACTTGCACTAAGGCTCCTCAATGTGACTCAAGGTTAAACTTAAATTGTTTAAAAGCAAAAACCATAAACCGTGGAAAATAGGAACAGTAGACTCCCAAGTTAGCTGTGTTCGTTCCGGTTTCAGAGTCCTCTGTTAGAGCCAGCAGGAGCCTTTCCTGGTTTCTTGTGCCAAGTGGAAAAAGAGGGGAGGCATCCTAGTGGCATCGGGGTCCACGGCCCTCCCTGATCCCTAATGCTCAGTGAGCCTCTGTGGCTGGCTCCCAAAAAGACATCATCAATCCTGCTTCTTGGTGAGAGGACTCACCAGGCTTTGTTTCTGTGAGTTGCCTCCCTTCCTGCCCCTG
>NW_007124939.1:0-586 GCF_000164805.1 Carlito syrichta
AGGCATGGTTGTGTGTGCCTGTGGTTCCTGCTACTTGGAAGGCTGAAGGGGAAGGATTACCTGAACTCAGCAGGCTGAGGCTGTGGTGGCCATAAACATGGAACTACACTCCAGCCTGGGTGACAGAGTGAGACTTTGACTCCAAAAACACACCAAAAAAGTAGTTACGCTAAAAATGAGGTCATATGAGTGGGCTCTAATCCATTCTTATGAGGGTTTTATGAAAAGACAGCCTGGGCAATATAGACTCCCAGTCTCCACAAAAAAAATTTTAAAAATTAGCCAAGCATAGTGGCACCTATAATTACAGCTACTCGGAAAACTGAGGAAGAGGGATCGCTTGAGACCAGGAGTTAAAGGCTACAGTGAGCTATGATCACACCACTGCATTCCAGCCTGGTGAGCAGAGCCAGACCCTGTCTGGCAAAGAAGAAAAAGAAGAAGAGGCTGGGCTCAGTGGCTCAGCCTGTCATCCCAGCACTTTGGGAGACTGAGGCTAGTGGATTGCCTGAGCCCACGGGTTTGAGACCAGCCCGGGCAACTTTGCAAGGCCTCGTTTCTACATTAAATCAAAAATTAGGCAGGC
>NW_007124940.1:0-347 GCF_000164805.1 Carlito syrichta
CCCTGAAACAAAACTTAATAAGGTTTCCCTTTTGTCTTATCTTCATGTCCTTGGGAGTTTGACTTTGTGACCATATTTGTGGCCTTTACCACACGAAGGTTGTGAGTTTTTGGGTTCATGTCATATGGCCAGTCTAAAAAACACTGACTGTCCAAGATATGTATGATTTCAAGCAGCACAATTTTCATTAGAAACATGTCAATCTTTTGGGGGAGCTTTGTTCTAAAGGGTCCCTGCCCTATGGGGCTTTGTTGTCCTTTGTTTTTCTTAAGTCTATTTTCAGAGTGAATTTTGGGGTCGTGGAGATTGCTTCCTCGATGCCCTCTACTACCTGGGCTTTTGAATTT
>NW_007124941.1:0-663 GCF_000164805.1 Carlito syrichta
GAGCCAAGTTTCCTTTTGAGAAAAAAATATAACCCATTACATTCTATATTGCTTACTATACACCAGGCACTGGTCAAAATGTGTTACATATGTTAACTTATTTAGCAGAATGAGGAAAATAATCTGCTTCAACAACAGAATGAAGAAAGTAATCTGTGTAAATAATTTTAAAAACCAAGTATCTGGCAGGACTTGGTGGCTCAGCCTGTCAACCCAGCACTTTGGGAGGCCGAAGCGAGTGAATCGCCTGAGTCCGCAGGTTCGAGACCAGCTTGGGCAACTTGGCAAAAAAATGACTCTGCAATAAATAAAAAATTAGCCCCATGTGGTGACTCACGCCTGGAGTTCTGGCTACCTGGAAGACTGAGGCGAAAGGATCACCATGAGCGTGACATTGCATTCCAGCCTGGGGCGATGGAGTGACACTCCAAATCAAAAAACAAAAAAACAAAACCAAGTTGCTGGCTACAGATGGAACTACTGAGTTTACTCACAGAAGTAAATGTTTGCCAGCTATTGGTGTGGGGAAAGTGCAGTCGTGATGTGACACTTTCATGGAGGAATAAAATGTATTAGCACTTGGAAATATATTAAATATGAGGACAATTTTAAGTGTTACTGAGCTTCTCGCTAGCATTATAATTTTTCAAGAGTCTGTTCATA
>NW_007124942.1:0-432 GCF_000164805.1 Carlito syrichta
CAGATTAACTTCTTAAAATGTTCCACCACAGCAGTCTTATAAATTTTGTTTAATTACATCTGTAAATATCATGTGCGGCATAACATCCAATAAAGAAAAATCAAATTGTCTTCAGGTTGTATGTGTCCTTTTTTCCATGAGTCAAAGGATGTTTATTCCACAGCAAGAAATTGTCACTTGTTAATAAAGTCTGAATTAAAGTGACTTATCTACTACAGAAACAGTGACTTTTCAACTTTGGTGGGTCTGGTTTAGTTTTATGTGACCAAGATGGTGGCCTGCTGACAGAGCTTCTGGAATGTTTTTCTCGTTTTTCCCTCTGGCTGCAGCGGGGTGAACTCTCTTCTCAAAATCACTTCCCCAGAGTGTGTCAGGACCGAAGCCTTTCTGCTTCCTCTTTTTCTAGATGGACTGCATGAGCCTGTCTGTTAT
>NW_007124943.1:0-730 GCF_000164805.1 Carlito syrichta
TCACCCCTCCTGTTCACATAGTATTGGAAGTCCTGGCTCGAGCAATCAGAGAAGAGGAGGCAATCAGAGGTATTCAAATAGGAAAAGAGGAAGTCAAGTTATCTCTCTATGCAGATGATATGATTGTGTACCTTGAAAACCCAAGAGAATCTATCAAAAGCCTCCTTACATTGATAAAGGCCTTTGGCAAAGTCTCAGGATATAAAATAAATGTGCAAAAGACAATCGCATTTCTCTACACCAATAATAAACAAACAGAAACCCAAATAAAAAACACAATTCCATTCACAATAGCCACAAAATAATGAAATACCTTGGCATCTTCCTAACCAGAGATGTGAAAGACCTTTACAATGAAAATTACAAAACACTGCTCAAAGAAATCAAAGCTGACATGAACAAGTGGAAAAATATCCCATGCTCATGGATCGGAAGAATCAACATTGTGAAGATGTCCATCTTACCTAAGACAATCTACACATTCAATGCAATACCCATTAAATTACCAACAACATTCGTCTCAGACCTAGAAAAAACAACACAGGAATTCATATGGAAACACAAACGTCCAAGAATAGCCAGATCAATCCTCAGCAAAAAAAAAAAACAAAACAAAGCAAGTGGTATCACAATACCAGACTTCAACTTTACTATAAAGCTACATCATCAAACAGCTTGGTATCGGTACAGGAACAGGTATATAGATCATGGAACAGAATTGAGATCCAGA
>NW_007124944.1:0-557 GCF_000164805.1 Carlito syrichta
CAGGAGATCATTAGTATAAAAATGTAGATAATTGAAAATTCTGGAAAATTGACAATGATGGGAGCTAAAGCGATTTTCAAATCTTGTTAGAAAAATTGCTCAAAGGTTGTGTCACGATATGAAAAACATCTAAAAGGTTCTAAACTAAAGAAATGCTAAAATTGCATGAGGTTTTGCTATAACCAAGCTCCAACAGGATTCAGTGTACATAATAATAAAAGACTGCCTCGTGGGCAACCTCCTCAGATCTCCTCCCAGTGAGCATGTTTCCCTGTCCACTCAATAAATACAGCATTAAAAAAAAATTACCTTGTTTAGTGAATTCTTGAATGGTCACTTATCCCTGGAGAAGTTTTTGGATAGGTGTGAACACATGGTTTTCTTCAGTTCTTGGGAATGAAATCCACCATGTATACCACATTTGGCAGAGCACTGTACCCAGGCCTTGGAGCCTAAGGATTGCTCAGTACTCAATGTGGCTCCAGTTATAATGTCAAAGTTCTGGGACTGATGTCATAAATGACAATTTGACACGTTTGTTTCCCTGACATTGCTAA
>NW_007124945.1:0-767 GCF_000164805.1 Carlito syrichta
CAGGACATTTGTCTAGGCCTGACCCTAATGACCTCATTTAACCTAATTGCTACCACTTTAAAGACCCTGTTTACAAATACAGTCACATCTGAGGTTCTGGAGGTTAGGACTTCAAAATGTGAATTTTGGGGGGTGTGTGGGGCCACAGTTCAGCCTGTAACATAGTGGCTTTAAATGCATTTATGTTATCTTGTAACTACCACCCTCATCTATCTCCAGAACATTTTCATCTTGTGAACTGAGACTCTGCCAGTTAAAAAGTTACTCCTTATTGTACCCTTCTCCCAGTCCCTGGTCACCACCATTCTACTTTCTGTTTCTATGAAACACAAAGCTTGAGATAGTTTTTTTGTCATAATTTTTGAGAACCTTCAAAGTTCACCCAAATTAAGTTAAATATTTTTATGGTCATTCTGCAAGGTAACCACAAACTTTTAGATTAGAGGTTCTTGAAGCTGTTAGTTCATATGCAGTTTTTAAAAAAATCTGTATTCTTCTTGAGAGAGATTTCAGAGTTCTCATCAGATCCCAGATAGATCTAGAGACTTAGGCAACTTTGATTTATTTTTCAAAATAATTTAAAGTTTAGTTTTTAAAATGTAAATTTTAAATTGAGAAATTGATGTATAATTCACAGAAAAAAGGTAAAAGGAAATTTCAGTATCGCTAGGTATAACTCTCTTGAAATCTAACATTCACCATGTCTACAAGGTCAATAATTTTATCAAAATATTATCAAATTTATTTCTTTATTTGGGAAGATTTTT
>NW_007124946.1:0-510 GCF_000164805.1 Carlito syrichta
CAAGTGTCACGCAATAGCATTCCAGACACTCTAAACATGTAACAAGTAGTGGCTGAGTTAAGAAATGAAACTTCAGACTATTTATGAGGTACTTGAGCTGGGAATTCAAATCCCTAAGCTCATCCTCTTCTGTTACCATTCTGTCCAGTGGCATTAGGAACAAACAGTCAACCTCACTATGTTTATTGGTTTTCAAAAAATATGTTTTCAAGGCTTATATACACAGCCACCCAGCTGCTTGGTTAGGCCAATGCAATGAGGGATATTTTACATATTTCTATTGGTGACCCATGTCACAGGCTGTCCAGACTCTATCAATAGATATAGTCACTTGTGTCTTCAAATCTAATCAGATCAGAGAGCCAGTTCAAGAAACCCCAAAATCAGTACAGCCACCTCATTATTAAATTTTGTTTTTCTAGAACCACTTTCAGTATCAAAATCTGTTTTAGTCTGAACTCTCTAGAGAAACAGAACCAATAAGACATATAGACTATAGGTACATAGGTA
>NW_007124947.1:0-313 GCF_000164805.1 Carlito syrichta
TTTTCTTATAGTATTGCATCGGATGTTCAAGGTCCATTATATGAGTGAGAACATGTGATATTCGGATTTTTGTTTTTGTGAGAGGTCACTCAGTATTATAGACTCTAGTTCCATCCAGGTTGCTGCGAAATTCATGATTTTGTTCTTTTTTATGGCTGCGTAGTATTCCATCATGTATATGTACCACATTTTTTTAATCCAGTCCTCTTTTGATGGACATCATGGTTGTTTCCAGGTTCTTGCTATTGTGAACAATGCTGCAAAAAACATACGTGTGCAGGTATCTTTTTTATATAGTGATTTGTGTTCTTCA
>NW_007124948.1:0-312 GCF_000164805.1 Carlito syrichta
CCAGCTACTCGGGAGGCTGAGGCGGAAGGATCGCCCGAGCCCAGGAGGTCGAGGCTGCGGTGAGCCACGATCGCACCATGGCCCTCCAGCCCGGGCCACAGAGTGAGACCCCGACTCAGAAGGAGCCCCCAAACTAGTTTCTGCTCCACCTCGGCGACACGAGCGGCGTGGGAGCCAGCCCTCCGCGGAGACCCGACGGCCCCGCCCTCCGCAGACGCCTGGCAGAGCCGCCCCATCCTCAGCCAGCCCCCCCCCCGCGCCCGCGCCAGGGGTACTTACGTCCTCGTCCCGCTCCAGCTCCGGGCCGGCCTC
>NW_007124949.1:0-377 GCF_000164805.1 Carlito syrichta
AGTTGGAGTCTCACTCTTGTCACCCAGACTGGAGTGCAGTGGTCACTCCTGGCCATGGCAGCATCGACCTGCTGGGCTCCGGCGATCCTTCCGCCTCAGCCTTCTGAGTAGCTGGAACTACTGGCACGCACTACCATGGCCGGCTAAATTTTTGATTTATTGTGGAGATGAGGTCTCGCCTGCCCAGATGGGTCTCGAACCCTAAGCATTTATTTATATACATATATAGAAACATAAAGTTTCTATATATGTATATAAATAAATGCTTATAATTGTTTTTTGAAAAAACAGTGCATCTAATCTAAGTGTTCTGCATTTTTATTGTAGATAATGGAAGTTAACGAGAGGTAGAACAAGCTGAGTTTGGTGTGTTTGGC
>NW_007124950.1:0-709 GCF_000164805.1 Carlito syrichta
AGGTCTTGCTATGCTGCCTAGGCTGGTCTTGAACTTCTGGGCTCAGACAATCCTCTCACCTTGGCCTACCAAATGTTGGGATTACATGCCTAAGCCACTGAGCCCTGCAGAATTTCATTTGTTTTTAACCTTATTTTTTAATACTCTGCCACCTTCACTGTTCACTTGCCTCAGGGAACTTCTTGTTCCTTGAATGAATGCAATTATGTTTTTAATAAATTAAATATGAGGATAGAAACATGTACTTCTGACAATACCTGCAAGATAGCTTACAGAGCAGATAAAAGAAAAAAATTGAACTAGAGAAGACAAAAATGCCATGTATAAATGACTTAACTTTCTTATGTTGTTACTTTTTTAAATATTGTAACACTTTAAAGAGTCTTTTTTATAATACCATATTTGAATAACACTAGAATTTGTAATATAAAAGTAGCTAATGTTGATTTATATAATTACAAAATTAACTATAAAAAATTAGTTATGCTTTAGTTTTATAGATAAATGTTATATTTGGTAGTATTTAATTTATATTTTCCTGTTATTTTAATCACTGGTTCAGCATTCATTTAACAAAGATTCAATGCAGAATTGGCTCTTTTGTTTGTTTGTTTGTTTTTTGAGTTGGAGTCTCAGTCTGTCACCCAGACTGGAGTGCAGTGGCCACTCCTGGTCATTGCAGCCTCGATCTGCTGGGCTCCGGTGATCC
>NW_007124951.1:0-720 GCF_000164805.1 Carlito syrichta
CTAGCTGTAATGTTATTATGTCAAAAGTATTAATCATCTTGTTCCTACTGCATAAAATAATATTTTATTTGAATACTTCACATGGTGAAAATAGTTGCAAGAATCTTTTCTCAGAAGAACAAAATATAAATATCAGTTTAGTATATTTTCACATCACTGGGAATCCTATAACAGGTTTATTTATTTTCTTACTAGTAATCCTTGTCCCTATGCTTAATAGCTTATCCTTCTGAAAACAGAGAATTGCTACAGAAGTTACTGGAGTCAAGGAGAGTCAGCACAAACATCTATACTGCACTCAAATTTTTAAAGTCAGATATGCATGTTTCAGTCAGATTCTCTTTAGCTTTAAGTGAATAACACTTTGAGTCTTCTAAGACTGTTTATGTGCTTTATATATACTTTGTATCAATAGCTAGGCACAGCCCAGCTTTGTATAGCTCTGAATACAGATGTTCACCATTATTTCATGTGAAAATAAACTACTACTTCCACAGCCACAGGTACTGCTGCTTAGAATACCCCCAAAAATAAATGTAAGGAAGATCTGAGGTCATTTGTCTACTTTGATTCATTGGACCACAATTTTTTCTTTATAATTTCAGCATAACAACACATACTGAGCAGAAGAAGAAAACTAAAGTCATATACGTTTGGCTTCAACTGAAAGTCAAAATCAACAAACTCATGGACGTTTTCATGAAGGTCAATGGAATAAAT
>NW_007124952.1:0-719 GCF_000164805.1 Carlito syrichta
CCGGAGATCCAAGGATGAGCGGAGTTGTACAATGTCCCAGCCGGCTGGCCCTCTTGCTTTGGACAGCAGCCCAGCCGCGGAAAGAACATTTGCTGTTCTGGGGAGACAAAGGAGCCGAGGTGTGTCAATCCTAAAAAATCTGGGACTTAGGGTTGCAGTTCACCGCAGCCCGCGCTGCACTGCTGGGCAACCGATCTCGCACTCAGAATACAGACCCCGCCCTGGAGGACTCCGAGGGTCCCGAGCGAACGCCCGCTCCTCTTTCAGCCATGCAGAAAATGTTTGCCTCTTAAAATCACCAGCTCTTCTTGCCTGCAGTCTTCCCGCCCGCTGCAGTCGGTACCGTTCATGACCACTCCTGCTCAAAGCCCGCCCACGACTGCCCCCACCGAAGGAGCTCACGTCCTTAGAGAATTTCAACCGTCTGTTATTTTCCTGCTCCACATCTAGCATAATTTTACATAATTCTGTCTACTGTCATCCTTCGCCACACAATGAGGTCCACCAGTGCATGTGCCACCGCAGTTTTCTTTGCTGTTGCATCCCGTCACCTGGTGTTTCATGGATATTGAGCGTTTGCCATGTGCTGCATATGCTACGATGATTGATACAAATATTTGTGGAGTAGATGAGTGAGTCCTTTTCCTTGGCCCTTTCCACCTCCCATGGCAGTGCGTTGCTCTGTCGTCCCTGGGTCCGACCACAGGACTCGATTCTGG
>NW_007124953.1:0-366 GCF_000164805.1 Carlito syrichta
TCAGGGCAAGAGAAAGCGATGGGAGCAAACCCTCCCGCAATCAACTGCTTCCCTTAACAATTTCCCTGCGTTCTTAAAGGCAGCAAATCCAGGGCCCCAACCGAATCTCTCGAGCCCAAATGGTCCCTCTTTTGTGCACATCGCAACCCACACATGTCCTGAATATTGCTGAGTCACTGGAGATGTAGGCTCCGCTCTAAAAACGCGGTCAGCGCTCAAGAGGGGCACAGGCCCTAGGGATACGGGTTTTCAGAGGTCCGCAGTCTGAACGTCCATTGGCTCCCGCGGGGAAGGACGTTCCGGGTAAAGTAATTCCAGGGTCTTCCGAGACCCTTGTGGCGTCCCAGGGCAGCCATCACGACCCGC
>NW_007124954.1:0-404 GCF_000164805.1 Carlito syrichta
TTACAGGGAAGGGGAGTCTTATCTTTCACGGTTGCTTTACTCACACTTAACTCAGCAGAATTAAAGCATTTACCATTTGACCTGCTACTCTTTCCAAATATGCAACTTATCTTTACACAGAAACAACTTTTCCACTCATATTTTTAGAGTGTCTACTTAATTAATTTGCCTATTTGCAATCCAGGCACAATTGACATAAAAACAACTGGCTAGACAGGGCATGGTGTCTCAAGCCCGTAATTCCAGCACTTTGGGAGGCCGAGGCGAGAGGATTGCCTGAGCCCAGGGGTTCAAGACCAGCATAGGCACCTTGGTGAGACCTTGTCTTTACAATAAATCCAGAAAAATTATTGTTCATAATAAAAAATATTGATATAAGTTGGAGGACAAGCCAATGTGGCAGG
>NW_007124955.1:0-717 GCF_000164805.1 Carlito syrichta
GTGCCGGGTGCTGTCATGAATCAGGACAGAGGCACTGGCAGTTATCCACATGAAGACCAGGGAATCCCAGGTCCTGAGGACCGCTGGACCCAGTGCCCTTCTTCTTCCCTATTAAGAGGTTCAGTGGGAAAATCACTTTGGGGGTGGTCTGCATTGCATTCGCTCTTCCTGCTCCCTGCCTCTCCAGATTCCAGCAGGTGCTGTACACCCACTTTATAAATATTTCTGTGATATCAACATCTGTTGCAGCCCTAGGTCAGGGTTACAGATGTGACTTGCTCTCAAGAGCCCACCATCACTGTGATAACCCTTCCTACAGAGCAGCATGGAAACCAGGAGGCAGAGCACCTCTGTGCAGTGTGGTGGTATTGAACATGCCCTTCTGAGGACTGAGGGAGAATACCAACTTTCAGATAGCTACTTCCCTTCCACACTTCAGTGAAGGGGGCAGTTCCACCAAGGTGAAAGAAAGCCACTCCATATCTCCAAGAGCACCTGTGGCATAGTAGAGTCTGGTTGCTTGCCAATCCTGCTGATGAGTCACAAAGGAGGAGGCTTAGGAGGAGGTCACCAGAGCTCCCAGAGACCCAGGGCCCCTGTTGCCAGTACCAGGAGGGAACAAACTCTGACCTACAGGAAAGGACCTGCTCTGTCCCTTCCACACTGCATTAGTGAAGCAGTGCCATATGGTTATTCCCCAGTTCACCAGACTTCCTG
>NW_007124956.1:0-565 GCF_000164805.1 Carlito syrichta
CTAAATGAATTTAAATTTCAGTGCATAGGAGATGCAGAAATAGATGATGAGATGTGTATAGGCTGAGTGTGGCACTTCCCAAGAGGCAGCCATGTCTGCTGCTTGCTAAAGCACAAAGCCTACACCCTGCATGGACTTCTTACCTGGCCTGGCTGTCCCAAGGCCTCACTGTTGAGAGACGGGGCAAGATGGCGACGGCATAGGTGAACTTGTGAGATTCTCTGAACGGACCAAGACTGCAAACTGCTGAATAGACAGACTGTAAAACAGAGGGAAAAGTGAACAAAACCAGAAGACCCTCATAAGGAAGAACAGGTCATTGCAGAAGAGAAATAAAAGCAACCCCACCTTCCCTCAAAAACAGAATTGAAGAGGGGGAGGGAAAGGGGTAAAGGGAGAAAAATCTACAGAAATGAAGAAAAACCAAAAGAAGAGTATGGGTCTCTCCCAGACGCCTGGGAGAGCAGACACTGAGAAAATTGACTTTGGAATACAAACAATGCAAAGTCCCCAGAATGAAAGGGTCTTCAAAATGCAAATGCATATATCAAAACAATAATGGAGA
>NW_007124957.1:0-779 GCF_000164805.1 Carlito syrichta
AGTGAAACCATTACATGGAGTGTCTTTGAAAGTGAATTGGTTTGGACATAGTTTCTTCAAAATTTTAGAAAGACACAACATGTGTTTCTATATGCACATATGCAATTTTCATATATACATGTGTGTGTATGTGTATCTCACAACTAGGGACTTTGTGTTACACAGACATTGCAGCAAATTATGAAAAAGGTTTGCGCACAGGAACACTTAGCATTTCCAGGCACACAGGTACTACATGAGTTTTCATAAACAGAAAAAAATACCTAAAGTTTACCTAACTGATGTAGCTGGTACTAACTCAGACACATCCTGAATCCTTAACTAATTTCATTGTGTTAATTTAATTAAACTAGATTTCTCTATGTTTCAGAGAATATGTTTTTTTTTGGACACTGAATGAGTCTGTAGAGAATACCCTAATTGCTTCTTGAGCAGCAAGGGCTATTAATGTGATTCCTTTCTGTAAGGTGGAAGTTCTTCTGTCACTGTATGCAGATAAAGATATAAACTGTGCAGTTTTGAATTTTGTGCATGAACATAAGAAGGAGCTGTAGACAGGGCACTGTTATGAAACAGAACTTGGAGGAAATGCCATGCCAGGTGTTGCAATAAAAATCACAATGTGTAGCCAAAGTCTATCCAAGACAAACAGGACAGTATTTTCTGTAATTAAATGTGGGATTTGGAATAGAGTTAGGGTTTAATTTTTGTATCTCCTCCTCAATTCCCTATGTGTGTGTGTGTGTGATTTTCTATTCAGAATTAAGCACATGGGGAAC
>NW_007124958.1:0-577 GCF_000164805.1 Carlito syrichta
GAATTACAGTCGCGCGCTGCCATGCCGGCTAATTTTTTGATTTATTGTAGAGATGAGGTCTCGCCAAGTTGCCCAGGAGGGTCTCGAACCCGCGGACTCAGGTAATCCTCTCACCTCAGCCTCCCAAAGTGCCGGGATTACAGGTTGAGCCACCGAGTCCGGCTTAACCCCCACTTTTTTCTCCGACATAGAGTGAACATTTACAGGAGGGGCCTGGCTCATTTTGCTCCCTACTTGCAGAAGCTTCGCGACAGGTCTGCAATCCTTTGACATGACCTTCATTGAAATACGGACTCTGCGTCTCCTCTCCTTGGTGCTGGACTCACCTAGTGACTTATTCTTTTTTCTGAATATAACTGAAACAACGCTCTGTCGCTTCCATAGCTGGGTCATACAGATGGATGGCTCCACCGGGTTCTTTTGGGAAATTCAGATTTGAAATCCCGAGCCATGTGTGAGAAGTCTAAGGCCCTCATGTTTTTGAGGAAGCACAAGCCACATGGAAAGACCACCTGAAGGTGGCCCCGGCTGAGGTCCCAACCAAGCACCTGGGAGTGAGGATGCTCCTAGATCTGTA
>NW_007124959.1:0-319 GCF_000164805.1 Carlito syrichta
TAATCTTCTGCATGTGATCAGTCAGTTTTCCAAGCACCATTTGCTGCGTAGGTTCTCCTCTCCACAGTGGTAGGTGGTGAAGGCTTTGTCGAAGATGAGTTGGTTGAGAAATTGAGATTTTGCTTCTGGAATCTCAATTCTATTCCATTTATCTAGATGCCTGTTCCTATACCAATACCAAGCTGTTTTGATGATTGTGGCATTATAGTAAAGTTTGAAGTCTGGTAATGTGATACCACCTGCTTTTTTTTTTTTTTTTTTTTTTTTCTGAAAATATTCTGGCTGTTCTTGCACGTTTGTTTTTCCATATGGATTCCTG
>NW_007124960.1:0-827 GCF_000164805.1 Carlito syrichta
TCCATTAAACTGACAAGCTTCTGCAAAGCCAAAGAAACAATCAAAAGAGCAGGGAGGCAGCCCACGCACTGAGAAAAAGTATTTTCCAACTCTATGTCTGACAAAAGCCTAACATCTAGGATCTACAATGAACTCAAACATACTGTAAAGAAAAAACAAGCTGGTCTCGGTGGCTCAGCCTGTAATCCCAGGCCTTTGCGAGGCTGAGGTGAGTGGATTGCCTGAGCCCACGGGTTCGAGACCTGTCTGGGCAGGCGAGACCTCATCTCTACAATAAATCAAAAAATTAGCCAGGCGTGGTAGTATGTGCCTGTAATTCCAGCTACTCGGAAGGCTGAGCCAGAAGGATCACCGGAGCCCAGCAGCTCGAGGCTGTGGTGGCCCGAAGTGGCCACTGCACTCCAGTCTGGGCGACAGAGTGAGACTCCAACTTAAAATAAAAAAAAGAAACAAACAACCCCATTACAAAGTGGACAAAAGATATGAACAGACACTTCTCAAAAGAAGACATATGAGTGACCAACAGATACATGAAGAAAGGTTCAACCTCACTAGTTATCAAGGAGATGCAAATTAAAACTACACTGAGATACCACCTAACTGCAGTCAGAATGGCCATTATCAATAACTCAGAAAATGATATGCTGGAGAGGAGGTGGTGAA
Source organism: Carlito syrichta (assembly GCF_000164805.1). NCBI lineage: Eukaryota > Metazoa > Chordata > Mammalia > Primates > Tarsiidae > Carlito > Carlito syrichta. The sequence continues at coordinate 664 of NW_007124960.1, forward strand.
AATGGAACACTTCTACACTGTTGGTGGGAGTGTAAACTAGTGCAATCTCTGTGGGAATCAGTGTGGTTTATTTCTAAAAGCTCTAAAAATCGACCTTTCATATGACCCCACAATCTCTCCTACTGGGATTATACACTGAAGAACACAAATCACTCTATAAAATA
>NW_007124961.1:0-769 GCF_000164805.1 Carlito syrichta
CCCCTCCTGTTCAATATAGTATTGGAAGTCCTGGCTAGAGCAATCAGAGAAGAGAAGGCAATCAGGAGTATCCAAATAGGAAAAGAGGAAGTCAAGTTATCTCTCTTTGCAGATGACATGATTGTGTACCTTGAAACCCCAAGAGAATCTGTCAAAAACCTCCTTACACTGATAAAGGACTTTGGCAAAGTCTTAGGATATAAAATAAATGTGCAAAAGAAAATCGCATTTCTTTACACCAATAATAAACAAACAGAAACCCAAATAAAAACCACAATTCCATTCACAATAGCCACAAAAAAATGAAATACCTTGGCATCTTCCTAACCAGAGACGTGAAAGACCTTTACAATGAAAACTACAAAACACTGCTCAAAAAAATCAAAGATGACACAAACAAGTGGAAAAATATCCCATGCTCATGGACTGGAAGAATCAACATTGTGAAGATGTCCATCCTACCTAAGGCAATCCACAGATTTAATGAAATACCCATCAAATTACCAGCAACATTCTTCTCAGACCTAGAAAAATACAACACAGGAATTCATATGGAAACACAAACGACCCAGAATAGCCAGAACAATCCTCAGCAAAAAAAACAAAGCAGGCGGAATCACATTGCCAGACTTCAAACTTTACTATAAAGCTACAATCATCAAAACAGCTTGGTATTGGTACGGGAACAGGCATATAGACCAATGGAATAGAATTGAGATTCCAGAAGCAAAACCTCAATTTCTCAACCAACTCATCTTCGACAAGCCCC
>NW_007124962.1:0-710 GCF_000164805.1 Carlito syrichta
AAGGAAAGAAGGAAGGAAGGAAGGAAAGAAAGAGAAAGAAAGAAAGAAGGAAAGAAGGAAGGAAAGAAAGAAAGAGAAAGAAAGAAAAAAGGAAAGAAGGAAGGAAAGAGAAAGAAAGAAGGAAGGAAGGAAAAAAAGAAAGAAGGAAAGAAGGAAGGAAGGAAGGAAAGAAAGAGAAAGAAAGAAAGAAGGAAAGAAGGAAGAAAGGAAGGAAGGAAAGAAAGAAAGACGGAAAGAAGGAAGGAAGGAAAGAAAGAAAAAAGAAAGAAAGAAGGAAAGAAGGAAGGAAGGAAGGAAGGAAGGAAGGAAAGAAAGAAAGAACAAAGAAAGAAAGGAAGGAAGGAAGGAAGGAAGAAAAGCAGAGCCAGGCATGGAAAATTATGCCTGTAATCTCAGCACTTTGGATGGCAGGGACAAGAGGATTGCCTGAGTCCAGAGGTTCGAGACATGCTTGGGTAGCATGATGAAACCTCATCTCTACAATTAAAAAAAAATACCCAGGCATAGTGTCACACACCTGTATTTCCAGCTACTTGAAAGGCTGAGGTGGAAGGATCACCTGAGCCCAGCAAGTGGAGGAGGTGGTGACAGTGACTGGACCACTGCACTCCAGCCTGGGCACAGAATGAGACTAGTATTCCAAAAAAAAAACAAGTAAATAAGAACAGCCTGGGCACAGAATGAGACTAGTATTCCAAAAAAAAGCAAGT
>NW_007124963.1:0-656 GCF_000164805.1 Carlito syrichta
CCTCTTTTGATGGACAGCATGGTTGGTTCCAGGTTCTTGCTATTGTGAATAATGCTGTGATAAACATCTGTGTGCAGGTATCTTTTTGATAGAGTGATTTGAGTTCTTCAGGTATATTCCCAGTAGGGGGATTGCAGGGTCATATGGGAGGTTGATATTTAGAGATTTTAGGTATCACCACACTGCTTTCCATAGAAGTTGCACTAGTTTACACTCCCACCAACAGTGTAGAAGTGTTCCCTGTTCGCCACACCCTCTCCAGCAACTGTTATTTTTTGTCATTGATAATTGCCATTCTGATTGGAATTAGGTGATATCTCAGTGTGGTTTTGATTTGCATCTCCCTGATGATTAGTGAACTTGAACATTTCTTCATGTGTGTGTTGGCTGCTCGTATGTCTTCCTTTGAGAAGTGTCTGTTCATATGTTTTACCCATTTTATAATGGGGTTGTTTGTTTTTTTCTTTTCAGTACATTTGAGTTCCTTGTAGATCCAAGATGTTAAGTCTTTGTCAGGCCTGGAGTTGGCAAATACTTTTTCCCAGTCTGTAGGCTGTTTCCCTGCTCTCTTGATGGTTTCTTCGGCTTTGCAGATGCTTGTCAGTTTAATGAGGTCCCACTTGTCTATCTTATCTCTTATGGCCTGTGGGTTTTGG
>NW_007124964.1:0-508 GCF_000164805.1 Carlito syrichta
AATAATTGCGACACACAAAAAGATTAAGAAAGAAATTTTATTTAAAAATAAATTAGAGAGAGAAAGAGAAGATTCAGCTCCCCAAGATGGGGGAGGGGGACCAAAGCCAGGAAGCATGGCGACAGCCATGACTCAAAGAGCACATGGCCACGCCGGACTCTAGCAAGGCAATGTCCCCTGGTTGCTTGTGGTTGTGTCCTTTGAACCATTCCCCTTTGATGGGGGAAGATCATTAGGGTGATTGGGTGGTGGTCTGCCTCCATGTCATCACAAAAGGGCAAGCAAGTGCAGGTACTGATGATGTCAGATGATGGACAGCAGGCAGATGGGTGGGTTAGTCACATGATTGCTGCCATGGTGGGGCTTATCTGTGTCATGAAGTTCACAGAGGGATGATTAGCTTAACCTGAGCGGGATTTCCTGTAAGAGACTTGTTAGACATTTACAATTCACAAATTCCTTGACCAAAGGTGGGTGGTCATTTGGGTTGTCCCGAGGCTGCATCTGA
>NW_007124965.1:0-781 GCF_000164805.1 Carlito syrichta
AAGAAAGATATTTGTCATAAATCAGGAAAAATGCAGAACACAGATAATTCCCCATGTACCAAAGAGACAATATTTAAAAATCAGACCTAAGCCCAAACAATGGAAATCATCAAGGAATGGCCCAAGAATACAATATAAAAATGTTATCCAGGAAATAAATACCAAGATGACAAGTATGGGAAGCAGAAGAAAGAAACTCAGAGCTTGACTACAAAAGCATGGAATTAATCCAATCTGTAAAAAGCATAGAAAGAAAGTTCAGAAAGAAAGAATAAAGCCTCCAAGTGATATTCAATAATATCAAGAGGTAGACCTTACACCTGAATGGTACTCAGAAGAAGAAAGAAACGTGGAACACCTTGGAACAAATATACCAAGCAAATATTACCCATCATGCTAGAGATGTGTTCATCTGAACACAAGAGATAAAAATAACCCCTGCAAGACATCAAAGGGGAAGACCAACCCCTAGACACAGAATAATTTGCCTACACAAAGTAGGTACAAAAGAATCCTAAAGGCAGTGAGAGAGAAAAGTCAGACTACCTACTGGGAAGACTAATCAGGATAACCCATAGACCTATCATCAGAAACACTACAAGCTACAAGGGACTGGAATCCAATTTTTCAAAGTTCTCAAAGATAAAAAATTTTAACCAAGAATTTCCTACGCAACCAAGCTCAGCTTCATCAGCAATGCAGAATTAAAATCCTTCTCAGACATCCAATCCCTAAGAGATTATGCAGCTTTCAGACCACTCTACAGGAGACACAAAAACGA
>NW_007124966.1:0-593 GCF_000164805.1 Carlito syrichta
CTAGCTATCTAGCTAGCCAGCTGACTTAAGTTGTTGACTTACCTACCTACCTAGCTACAATAACTAGCTGACAAATATAGCTAGCTTCCTAGCTAGCCAGCTGAATTAACTAGCTGAAATAACTAGCTAGCCAGTTGCTTGCAACCTGACTTATCTAGCTGACTTAACTTGCTTGCCAGCTGGTTGTCAGCTCACCTAACTAGCTGACTTAACCAGCTAGTCAGCTGGCTAGTCAGCTGACTTAGCTAGCTGGATACCTATCAGCCTGCTGACTTACGTAGCTGACTTAAGCTAGCAAGCTGGCTAGCCACCTCATTAACTTGCTAGCTATCTACATAGCCAGTAGTCTAGCCACCTGACTTAATTAACTGACTTGAACAACTATCCTGCTGGCTAGCATGCTGACTTGTCTAGGTAGCTACCTACTTATCCAGCTGGCTAGACTGCTGACTAAACTACCTGAGTGATCCAGTTAGCCAGTTGTCTAGCTAGCTGACTTATCTCGCTGACATCACTTGCTAGCCAGATAGCTATCTAGCTGACTTAACTAGCTAGCTACCTACCTAGGCAGCTGGCTAGCCAACTATCTTAAC
>NW_007124967.1:0-702 GCF_000164805.1 Carlito syrichta
AAGCCCTGGGCCCACCTTGGGTGAGGCACTCAGTGTGCAACCGCAAACATGTGTAAGGGAGCAGAACACCAAGCTGGTGTAAGGTGCCAGTCAAAGACTTTCAGCTCCAGAGGAGGGAACACCCTACCCTCCTCCTCCACCCCAGCCTGCTGGATGCACCCCGGATCCAGCGCCCAGCTGTGCAGCTGGTCCCACCTAGAGACCCACACAGCCCTAAAAGTGAAAGAAAAACTACCACCACTGCCATTTTCAAGGCATATTTATGTCGCATCACCCCGCCTACCTATCAGAGCCCCACCTCGGTTCCAACGCTGACATCATTAAACAGGAGACAAAAACCCTCCCCCACACTGAATAGAGACCAGTGTCACAGATGTCCCAGGCAGCAGGCTAACTGCCTGAAACAAAAACAGAGGGGAGAGGCTGGAGATTAAAGGTCAAGGGGCTTTATCCACTAAGGGACAAGAGAAAAATCTACACAAAGGAAGAAAAACCAAAAAAAGAATATAGGTCTCTCCCAGACTCCTGGAAGGGCAGACACTGAGAAAACTGACTTTGGAATGTAAAAATTGAAGAGCCCCCAGAATGACTGGATTCAAGCTACAAACATAGATATCAGGACATTAATGGAGAGATTAAAAAGAGTTGAAGAGACTCAAGAAGAAACTAGAAAGAAGCTGATATCTGCAATAACGGTAATAA
>NW_007124968.1:0-710 GCF_000164805.1 Carlito syrichta
GGAATTCATATTCCTACAAACACACATGAAGAAAATGGAAAGATCACAAGTTAACAACCTAACAAGTCACCTAAGGAAAATGAAAAAGCAAGACCACCAAACTCTAACTTCAGCAGAAGAATCCAGGTCGCCAAAGTAAAAGCCCAAATCCAGGACATAGAAGACAAAAAAAAAATACAAAAAATAAATGAAATAAAAAGCTGGTTCTTTAAAAGGATAAACAAGATTGATGGTCCCCCAGCTAGACTGACCAAGAAAAAGAGAGAAAAAGCCCAAAAAACACAATCAAAAACACAGAAGATGAAGTCACATTTGATCCTGAAGAAATACAAAAGATCAATAGAGACTAGTATGTACACTTGTATGGAAACAAACTTGAAAACCTTAAGGAAATGTAGGACTTTCTGTCATCACACAACCTGCCTAGGTTGAAACAAGAAGAAATTGAGACCATAAATAGAGCAATAACAATCAAGGAAATTGACTATGTAATAAGAAAACTACCTCCAAAAAAAACCCCTGGACCAGATGACTTTCCAGAAAAATTCTACAAGACATTAAAGAGGAGCTGATACCAATCCTACTAAAGATATTCCATGTGATTGAGAAGATGGAACTCTCCCCAAATCATTTTACAAAGTTAACATCACATTGATACCCAAGCCAAGTAAAGACCCAACAAAGAAAGAGGACTACAAGTCAATATCTTT
>NW_007124969.1:0-365 GCF_000164805.1 Carlito syrichta
AGCCGGGCTCGGTGGCTCAGCCTGTAATCCCGCGCCTTTGGGAGGCTGAGGTGAGTGGATTGCCTGAGCCGGCGGGTTCGAGACCCGCCTGGGCAGCGAGACCTCATCTCTACAATAAATCAAAAAAATCAGCCGGGCGTGGTAGCGCATGCCTGTAATTCCGGCTACTCGGAAGGCTGAGGCGGAAGGATCGTCGGAGCCCAGCAGGTCACGGCTGCGGTGGCCAGAAGCGGCCACTGCACTCCAGTCTGGGCAACAGAGTGAGACTCCAACTCAAAAAAAAAAAAAAAATTAGCCAGGTGTGGTGGCACATGCCTGTAGTCCCAGTTACTTGGGAAACTGAGGGGGGAGGATCACCTGAACCC
>NW_007124970.1:0-734 GCF_000164805.1 Carlito syrichta
ATTGTGGAAGCAAAAATTGAATATGGGGAACAATAACTGTATTCTTCTAAGGTCACAAGTAGAAAATAACTTATTTCATGAGCTGACCCTTGTACAACACAGGAGAGCCTGCAATTTTTTAGAGCACCTCACTTGATTTTTTTAAAGAATACATTTTGTTGTTAGCTATAGATAAATTACATAAAATTTAATGCATGCATTTTCTTTTTTCTTTTGAGCTGGAGTCTCACTTCATCACACAGTGGCACACTCATGGCCACCCCAACGTGGACTTGCTGGACTCTAGTGATGATTCTGCCTCAGTCTTCCAAGTAGCTGGAGCTACAGGCACATGATACCGCACCCAGCTAATTTTATATTTACTGTAGAGATGAGGTCTCCCCAAGTTGCCCGGGCTGGTCTCAAACCTGCAGGCTCAGGCAATCCACTTACCTGATCTCTAAATATGCTAAAATTACAGGCTGAGCCACCAAGCTCAGCTTTTTTTTAAGTAAAAAATAATATTTCCAGGTCAAAATGTATAATTTATTGTCTAAAAATAATATTTCTAGGCCAAAATAAATATCTTATTATCTAATAATATTTCTCTCACCTTACAAAAATGGTCAACAACATAAGCCACTTTTAAGAAGTCTGACATGTGAGAGTTGGGTTGTCAGTGTTTGAGTCAGGAAATGATAATGTATGGAGTTGAACAATTGGATCATCAATGTGATTCCTTTTAAAGGCTCCCA
>NW_007124971.1:0-645 GCF_000164805.1 Carlito syrichta
GCCTTCCAAGTAGCTGGAACCACAGGCATGTGCCACCATACCCAGCTAATTTTTTAAAAAACTTACAGTAGTGACGAGGTCTCGCTGAGTTACCAAGGCTGGTCTCGAACCAATGGAATCACGCAATCCTCTCACCTCCACCTCCCAAAGTACTGGGAGTAATTACAGGTGTAAGCCACTGCACCCGGTGTGAGTAGCCTTTGTAATACTGCATCCGGGTTCTGGCTGCAACACCCTCCTGCAATGCTTTGCTCCTTTTCCTAGGAAGGATTCAAGTTTTTTGGCTATATTGACTTCGACTTACACCCTTTCGATAGCAAAACCTTGTCTTTACAAAAAATAAAATAAATAAATATTCAGGCATGGGGTGGTACATGCCTGTAGTCCCAGATACTTGGGAGGCTGAGGTGCCGAGGCGGAAGGGTCACCTTAGCCCATGAGGTAGAGGTGGTGGTGAGTTGAGATTGTGCCACCGCACTCAATCTGAACGACAGAGTGAGATGACCACTCTAAAAATAATTACTTCTACATTCTATATCCTGAGTGGCACGAGGTCAGACCAGGTACACCCATATTTGTAGTGTTCCAAAATGTCAGAATTTTACTGATGCTGGTGTGATCTTATAAGCCACAAGCTACACGGTG
>NW_007124972.1:0-589 GCF_000164805.1 Carlito syrichta
GCATCCAGGGGACCATGTGGGACTGCGGCTCCTGCATGCCCTTCCAAAGAGGTGTGCTTGCTGTAACTTTTCTAGAATGACAAACAATCGATTTTTGCTGTGGGTGGAAAGGGAGGCTCCTGCCTCTGACCCTCCTTTCGCCCATGAAGTGGATTGAGGGGCCTTCCCGTACCAAAAAACAGAAGGCTTTGTGCCTACAGCAGCAGCTGCTCCAGACCTCTCTGGCCCCGGGTCTCTCTCTTTCTCTCTCACACCTCCCTCTTCCCTCTGGATGCTGGCCCTGCGGGTTGCTGCAGGGCTTCAAGTATGAGCTCAAGGACAACCCCAGGGTGACCAGGCCACCTTTGTCATGCACAGGACACCTGCATATAACCCCTATGTCCAGTTCCAGTATGAGGACCCCCGGGTGGTCCAAGAACGCACACACAAGAGCACCAGCATACTCAAGGCCTCACTGAACGAACACTGCAAGAACCCCTACTCCACCAAGGATGAAAAAGATCATGCTAGGCATCATTAGCAAGATGACCCTCACGCAGGTCTCCACCTGGTTCCCCAATGCACGCTTGCGCCTCAAGAAGGAGAACAA
>NW_007124973.1:0-352 GCF_000164805.1 Carlito syrichta
GAGCCCGGCTAACTACTTTTTAACTTAATTTTGTTTTTATTTCAACATTGTGGGGTGCAATTCAGAGTTAGGTACACAAATATTTATTGTGCAGGTACGCTTATTGATGAGTTGTCCCACCCTTCCCCATTTCTACTACTGTAAATCACACCTCCCTGCCCCACTACCTTCCCCAGTTTCCTGCTGCACTCAATCATTTATTATAGTATTAAAGTAGTTGTCAAAGGTCCCCTGATGAATGAACACATTTGAAGTACATCTTCCCATTCCTATGCCTCTCCACCAGCTGCTGGCAATCAACATTCTACCCTTTTCTTCTATAATTTTAGCTTTTTCTTTCATTTTTTACTTA
>NW_007124974.1:0-3440 GCF_000164805.1 Carlito syrichta
TCAGATCTTTGTTTCTGTGAGAAGTCGCTCAGTATTACAGACTCTAGTTCCATTCAGGTTGCTGCAAAATTCATGATTTTGTTCTTTTTTATGGCTGTGTAGTATTCCATCGTGTATATGTACCACATTTTTTTAATCCAGTCCTCTTTTGATGGACAGCATGGTTGCTTCCAGTTTCTTGTTATGTGAACTATGCTGCAATAAACATACGTGTGCAGATATCTATTTTATAGAGTGATTTGAGTTCTTCAGGGTATATTCCCAGTAGGAGATTGTGGGGTCATATGGGAGGTTAATATTTAGAGCTTTTAGAAATCGCCATACTGTTTATCACAGAGGTTGCACTATTTTGCACTCCCACCAACAGTGTAGAACTGTTCCCTTTTCACCACAACCTCTCCAGCTACTGTTATTTTTTGAGTTGTTGATAATTGCCATTCTGACTGGAGTTAGGTGGTATCTCAGTGTGGATTTGATTTGCATCTCCATGATGATTAGTGAGGTTGAACTTTTCTTCTTGTGTCTGTTGGCTGCTCAGATGTCTTCCTTTGAGAAGTGTCTGTTCATATCTTTTGACCCATTTTATAATGGGGTTGTTTGTCTTTTTCTTTTCAGCATGTTTGAGTTCCTTGTAGATCCAAGATGTTAAGCCTTGGCCATCCTTTTCAATGATTGTCTCAGTGACTGGCATTTCTTCATGATGTGTTACCCAGTGACTACCTCTCCTATCTAGTCATTGCCACAGTGAAAAGCCCTCCTCTATGTTGGTATCCAAATGACTAGTTGTCCTCTAAGAAGGGTGCTCCATGACTGGCCTTCCTCTGTTGTGGGTGCCTCTGTGGCTGGCTCCACTCTGTAATGGGTGTCCCAGTGACTGTCTCCACTCTGTGATTGGTTCCCCAGTGCCTGGACCTCCTCTCTGATCAGACCCCACAGTGACTGACTTTCTCCCTGAATGGTGCCTCAATGTCTAGCCCGCCTCTGTAATGGGTGCCACAGAGAATGGTTCTCCTCGCAATTGGTGTCTGGGTGACTACAGGACCTCTGTAATGGGCACTGCAGAGATTGGGTATCCTCTGTGATGGAATCTCCAGTGACTGACCGTCCTCTTTGGTGTGGACTTAGTAACTGACACTTCTCTGTGAAGGGTGCCTTGTGACTGGCCCTCTTCTGTGATAGCAGTCTCAGTAACTATCCCTATTTCTGTGATAGTGATCCCAATGATTAGCCCTAATCTGTACTGGTGCCTCAGTGACTGACTCTTGTGTGTAATACTGTACCAGCGAATGACCTTTGTCTATGATTTATGCCTCGGTGAATTTCCTTCCTCTGTGTTTGGTGCCTCATTGACTGGTCCTCCTCTGTGCTTGGTGTTCCAGTGACTCTCTTTCTTCTGTAATTGGAGCCCCAATGGCTTACCATTATCTGTGATAGGTACCCCAGTCACTGGCCTCTTCTATTCTGGGTGCCCCTGTTTTCTGGCTCTGTTCTATTATGAGTGTTATAGTGATGGCTATCGTCTGTGATGGGTGTTCCAGTGACTATTCTTTTCTGTGATAAGTGCACCAATAATTAGCTTTCTTCTATTACGTGTTTCCCAGTGACTGGTTCTCCCAAATAACTGGTGCCCCATTGATGGATCCTCTTCTGGAATGGGAGGCCCGGTTACTCGGTTCACTCCAAATGAATGCACCAGTGACTAGCCTTTTTCTGCAATTGCTATCCCAGTGACTGACCCTTCTCCAAAATGGGTGCAGCAGTGACTCTTCCTCCTCTGTAATGATTGCCCTAGCAACTGACCTTACTCTGTGATGTGTGCTCCAGTGATTGGCCCTCTTCCATAATGGATGCCATAGATAATGGCTATCGCCCCTAATGACGGCCTCATAGTCTAGGCTACCTCTGTAATTGGTGCCGAAGAATTGCTCCTTTTCTGTGATCGGTGTATCTGTGACTACCCAACCTCTATTATGGGTGCCTAATTGACAAAATTTCCTCTCTGATGAATTTCTCAGTGACCACCCCTCCTTTTTTATGGGCAGATAGCCCAGGGACTGACATTCCTATGTGACAGGTACCCCAGTGATTGGCCTTCTTCTGGAATAGCTGACCCAGTGATTGGTTCTCCTCTGTGATGTGCCTGGCTCTTCTCCTTGATGTGTGCCTCAGTGGCTGTCTCTCATCTGTGATGGGCACACCAGTGATTAGCCTTTTTGCTGTGATGGGTGCTACAGTGACTAGCCCCTCTGCAAAATGGATTCCCCGGTGACAGGCCCTCTTCTGGAATTATAGTTCCAGTGACTCAGCCTCCTCCATAAAGGAAGCACAATGACCATCCAACCTCTGTGATGGGTGTCCCAGTGACTGGCCCTCCTCCAAAATAGGTGACTTTGTGACTTACCCTACTCTGTGATGAGTGTCCCAGTGTCTGGTCAGCCTCTGTGATGGGTGTCCCAGTGATTGGGAATCACCATAGTGAGTACCCCAGTGACTGGCTTTTGTAATGGTGGCCCCAGTAAATGGACCTACACCTTGATAGAAGACCTAGAGACTGGACTTCTTCTCTGATATATGTCTCAGTGACTGACCTTTCAATGTGATGGGCACCCCAGTGACTGAACTTCTGTGTTAGCAGTTCCATTGACTATTCCTACTCTTTGATGAGTACCCCAGTGACTGGCCCTCTTATAAGTGTCCCAGTGACTTGTCTTTCTCTGTGATAGAGTCCTCAGTGACTATCCCTCCAGTGTTTTGTGCCTCATTGACCCTCCTCTCTTATCGGTGCTCCAGTCACAGACTCTTCACTGTAAGCAGTCCCCCAATAACTGGTTGTCATCTGTGAAGGATCCTTAGTGAATAGCCACCTCTATGTTTGGTATCCAAGTGTTTGAATCTTCACTGTTATGGATGCAACTTTGACTGGCTCTCCTCTGTAATGGGTGCCTGAATGATTGGCTCTCATTTGTGATAGATGTACTAGTGATTAGTCTTCTTAGGTGATTGGTGCCCCAGTGACTGGCCCGCCTGCATAATGGGTGCCCCATGGAAAGGCCCTCTTCTTCCATGGGAACCCCAATGGATACACCTCCTTCATAATGCATGCCCCAGTAACTAGCCAACCTCTGTGATAGATGTCACAGTGACTGGCCTTCCTTAAAGTGGGGTTGCACTTACCCTCTTTTCTGTGATAAGTCCCCCAGGGATTGGCCCTCCTTTAAATTGGTTCCATAATTTCTGCCTATCCTCTCTAAATCTCCTCTGTAGTGAGTGTCACAGACAGTGTTCCTCCTATGTAGTTGGTGTCTCAGAGACTACCTAACCGCTGGTATGGGTGCCCTGCTGAGTGGGCTTCCTCTATAATCGGTTTCTACATTGACTATCCCTCCTCTCTTTGGGGTACTCCAGACACTGGCCCTCTTTTGTGATAGTTGACCCAGAGA
>NW_007124975.1:0-521 GCF_000164805.1 Carlito syrichta
CAGCCCAAGTTTGATGAACAAATAAATGAACAACCACAGGTGACAAGGCCATGGATGGACACATGAATGACACAACTGGGGTGAGACAGATCTCTCCAGAAAATGCAAATCTGGTGATGCTTGAACTACAACGTGGTGGGAAGGAGAAACCAAAGCATGAACAGGAGTCTGGGAAGAAAGTAGGGAAGGAGGTGGAGGAACAGGAGAAGGGGGGAACAGACCAGGGCTGGAGAAAGAAGAGACAAAACAAAATGGGCAGAGATGAAAGAGAAAGGGAGAGACTTCTACATCCAGTCAAGATGGAGTACTAGGCACTGGATTTAGCTTCCCCCTAAAACCACCAAGAAAAAATACTCAAAATATGTAATAGAACACTGATTTTCAATGGCAGGATGGTGATGCATGAGAGACAGGAAACTAACAAGGTGGGCCCTGTGATTATTCTCAGTGTACTGTCTTAACACGGTTTCCAGGCCATGGTACAAGAAGGGACCCCTAGGGGGTGGAAGTAATAAGGCTGA
>NW_007124976.1:0-708 GCF_000164805.1 Carlito syrichta
AACTCTTAGCCTTCTGTCAAACTGAAGGATATGACAAGTAATAGTCCAAGAAAACATGTTTTAAAATGTGTGGAATTTAATTATTTATTGTTTTCTCACAGACTCAATTTAGTTCAGGTTTAGGGTAAAAATCTAATAAGTTAATAGGTACAATATCATTATTGGATTTAGATAAGGAATTTCTGGGGTGATTAGTGGCCCTTTGTATTGGCAAGAGAGTTGACTCTGTGCAAAGATGTGCTTCTTGGGTTGCAAGGAGTTGCAGTGATGCTATTCGGCTTCCACTGGAGTACAAGGGTCGCAGTTTAATACTAGTCAAACTGCATTAGGGCTCTTCCCTCTTTTACTAAACAAAATCCAAAGTCTTTAGCTTTTATTGAGTTAATTGGTTATAAATGCTAGATAACATGGAGTTAACCATGTATGCAGGAAAGATGCTGTCAAATTCACCACACATCCCTTTTTCACCTTCAGGACCATGATAGTTTAAGGGAACAATGGTTTAAATATCCATACACTTTCTGCACATTGAATTCTTTTCATTCCTTTTACATCTAATTTAGCTGTTTTCAAACTACACTGTGCATAAGAATTACCCTACAGAATTTTACACATAAAATAAATACACTACATTTTCCATTGTTAAGATGACAAATATTCTGACTTTTATAATTCAACTGTATAACAGAATGCCCCATGGTAGTTTGA
>NW_007124977.1:0-709 GCF_000164805.1 Carlito syrichta
TATGTTAGCCGGGCTCGGTGGCTCAGCCTGTAATCCCGCGCTTTGGGAGGCTGAGGTGAGTGGATTGCCTGAGCCCGCGGGTTCAAGACCCGCCTGGGCAACTTGGCGAGACCTCATCTCTACAATACATCAACAATTAGCCGGGTGTGGGAGGGCGGGCCTGTACTTCCTGCTACTTGGAAGGTTGAGGCGGAAGGATCGCCGGAGCCCAGCAGGTTGAGGCTGTGGTGGCCGGGAGCTGCCTCTGGACTCCCTTCTGGGTGACATAGTAAGACTCCAACTCAAAAAAAAAAAAAGTATGTTGCCTCAAAAGGATAGACCTTTGATTGTGAATGAATTTCATCCATGGGATGATAAATATTATTTTTTTTATAAATAAATTCTGAGTTTTTTGAGACCCCCCCTATAATTTGCCTGATGCCCTTTGCTATGTATTCATGCTGAAATATATGGTTTAACATTATGCATTTGAGTGATTACTTGTGTGTGCTAGGCATTTGTCTTCCTTTTTCTCTATAATTGAAGCTAAAATTTTGTTAGCCCACCACTTTATTTTTACTTCCCATGTCGCATTAGAATAGCATCACTATTATATTAATATAATGGATCGTTTCTGTAATTGAGTGTGAATACTATAACTTTGCACCCTTCTAGAGTTATTAGTTTTAGTGTATCCATCGTATTTTTGAATGAAGCTACACAGTAAATA
>NW_007124978.1:0-786 GCF_000164805.1 Carlito syrichta
CAGAAAAATCCTCAGCAAAAAAAAAAAAAAAAGCAGGAGGTATCACAGTACCAGACTTCAAACTTTACTATAATGTTACAATAATCAAAACAGTTTGGTATTGGCACAGGAACAGGCATATAGACCAATGGAATAGAATTGAGATTCCAGAAGCAAAACCTCAATTTCTCAACCAACTCATCTTTGACAAAGCCTCCATCTCCCACCACCAGGGAGAGGAGAACCTATTTAGTAAATGGTGCTGGGAAAACTGACTGAACACATGCAGAAGGTTCAAACAAGATCCCTATCTATCCCCATACACCAAAATTAACCCTAATTGGATCAGAGACCTAAATGTCAAACCTCAAATCATAAGAACTTTAGAAAATGCAGTACACCCTTATGGAAGTTGGAACTGGCATCCAATTCCTGATCAAAGCCCACAACGCATGGGCCATAAGAGATAAGATAGACAAGTGGGACCACATTAAATTGACAAGCTTCTGCAAAGCCAAAGAAACAATCAAGAGAGCAGGGAGACAGCCCACAGACTGGGAAAAAGTATTTTCCAACTCTATGTCTGTCAAAGGCCTAACATCTAGGATCTACAAGGAACTCAAACATGCTGAAAGGAAAAGAAACAAACAACCCCATTACAAAGTGGACAAAAGATACACACACACTTCTCAAAAGAAGAGATATGAGTGACCAACAGATTCACGAAGAAATGTTCAACCTCACTAGTTATCAAGGAGATGCAAAGTAAAACTATACTGAGATATCACCCAACTCCAGTCAGAATGG
>NW_007124979.1:0-765 GCF_000164805.1 Carlito syrichta
TTGAAACTCTAAATCTGAGTCTAATCATGAGGAAACAATCGGAGTGTGAAACTTCCAAGATAACTTCCCTATATTTTTAAAGAACACTAGGACTGCCGGGCTCAGTGTCTCAGACTGTCATCCCAGCACTTTGGGAGGTCAAGGTGAGTGCATTGCCTGAGTCTGCGGGTTCAAGACCAGCCTGGGTAACTTGGTGAGACCTCATCTCTACAATTAAAAAAAAAAATTCTGTAATCCCGCACCTTTCGGAGGCTGAGGTGAGTGGATTGCCTGAGACCGCGGGTTCGAGGCCCGCCTGGGCAACTTGGGGAGACCTCATCTCTACAATAAATCAAAACTTAGCCGGGCATGGTGTGCATGCCTGTAATTCCAGCTACTCGGAAGGCTGAGTCGGAAGGATTGCTGGAACCCAGCAGGTCGATGCTAGGCTGGCCATGAACGTGTCACTGCACACCAGCCTGGGTGACGGAGTGAGATTCCAACTCAAAAAACCCCCCAAAAAACAAAAAACAAAAAAATCCACCAAGACCAGGAAAGAGAAAACAATATGTAAGGGAGAGGTGGAGTAAAGGACAGTGAAGATTAGAGAAAGCAAATATTATACCTGAATCTTGTGGGATCCTGGACTGAACAGAAACAAAATGAAACAAAGCAACCCTAAACAGCATGTGGGAACAACTTGAATTTGAACAGTATGTTAAATAATGTTGTTAAATTAATCTTAAATCATTGGGTATGATGTTGGTGCACCACAGTTATGTAGGA
>NW_007124980.1:0-678 GCF_000164805.1 Carlito syrichta
AGCCAGAACTCCAGGCGCGAGCCACCACATCCGGCTAATTTTTTTATTTATTGCAGAGTCGAGGTTTTGCCAAGTTTCCCAAGCTGGTCTTGAACCCGCGGACTCAGGCGATTCACTCGCTTTGGCCTCCCAAAGTCCTGGGTTGACAGGCTGAGCCACCGAGTCCTGCCAGATACTTGGTTTTTAAAATTATTTAGCTGTTGCTGAAACAGATTATTTCCCTCATTCTGTTAAAAAAGTTAACATATGTAACACATTTTGACCAATGCCTGGTGTATAGTAAGCAATATCGAATGTAATAAGTTATATTTGTTTCCTCGAATGGAAGCTTGGCTCTTTGAAGATTTTAAAATGAGGCAATATAGCTTTCTAGATTTAAAACATTGTACTTACTCTAAAACATATTATTTAAAATATACAAGTCAAAGTAATAATGAATTCATTTCAGATTGAAATGGTTGATTACATACTTTTTCATAACTTTCTAGATTTAAAGTATTGTACATATTCTAAAACATATAACAAAATATACATGCCAAAGTAATAATCATACATTGATTTGAGATTACAGTGATTGGTTACATACATTTTTCAAATGCTGGGCTACATTACAAAATTTGACTCCTTATGCCAGAAATAGATAACTCATGTTGTATCACTTTATCTAAACTTTATAAA
>NW_007124981.1:0-405 GCF_000164805.1 Carlito syrichta
CAGCCATTCATCCCTATGGTTAAAAAAGGGGATTTAACAGATTATATTCTCTTGTGTGTTGATATTGGGCCTGCCTATATGCAAGGGATGGCTATAGCTGCAGTTTTACAAGGTACTCCTCCCCACAAAAATTTTAATGGAGGAACCCAAGGCACCTGCTTTACCTGTGGGCAAATGGTCCATTTCAGCAGGGAATGCCCCGCACATAATCCCTATTCAGGACCACCCTCCAGAAGGGGTCGCATTACATCTATGTGCCCATGATGCAAGCGAGGTATTCACTGGGCTAATGAACGCCATTCCAGGATGGATGCAAATGGAAATCCCCTGTCGGGAAACTTCTTGAGGGGCCAGCCCCTGGCCCCTTAAGCAATTGTGGCTATGACCATTTACTCCCTGGTGGAA
>NW_007124982.1:0-368 GCF_000164805.1 Carlito syrichta
AATCTAAGGTAGTTTTATCTAAACTGAGGTGCTTCCACCTCTAATTTCCTATTTTAATTTTTTTTAACCCCAGGATATTCCTTACACAGCAATTTTACATATAAGCCAATGATCGATATTTCATGATCCAATCCTTATGATACACAAAGAAGAGTAAACGATTTCCACTTTCTTAGCCTCACTTTTCTTGTTTATGGAGCATTATGGGGGTAGCTGATAACTTAGTAAAAAAGGATTTTTCTTTTTTTTTTCTTTTTTTTTTTTTTTTTTATAAAGAGATTTTTTTATTTTTTTATTTTTTTTTTTTTATTTTTTTTTTTTTTATTTTTATTTTTTTTCATTAATCACTAATTTTTATTATGGTTTTG
>NW_007124983.1:0-755 GCF_000164805.1 Carlito syrichta
GAGATTTTTGAAGAAAACATTCCGGGTCGCATTAGTGATGTGAAAATTCAAACACAAGAGATTCAGAGAACCTATGCGAGACAACAAATGAGACCAACCTCCAGACACATAATAATTCGCCTAAACAAAATAGGTATAAAAGAAAAAATTCTAAAGGCAGCAAGAGAAAAAGGCCAGATCACCTACCATGGAAGACCAGTTAGAATAGCAGCAGATTTATCTATAAAAACCCTGCAGACTAGAAGAGCTTGGAGCCCTATCTTCAAAGTTCTAAAAGATAAACAATTTCAACCAAGAATCACCTACCCAGCCAAGCTAAGCTTCATCAGTGAGGGAGAATTGAAATCTTTCCCAGACATCCAATCCCTAAGAACTTATGCTGCTACGAGACCACCTCTACAAGAATCACTTAAGAAAGTACTAAACACAGAAGAAAAGGAAAAAAGAACAACAACTTTCTTCACAAGAGTACAGGCAAAAGAGTAAAATACACACAAACCAACCCCAAAACCAAAAGAAAGACAACAAAGAGGAACAACAACAACAAATCAATAAGAACTGTATGATACGGATCAACTCTCACATTTCAATAATTAGCCTGAATGTGAATGGACTAAATGCACCACTGAAAAGACATAGAATGGCAAAATAGATAAAATATCACCAGGCAACAACATATTGCCTTCAAGAGACCCATCTCACTAGAAAGGACACTCACAGACTCTAAATAAGAGGATGGAAAACAAATTTTCAGG
>NW_007124984.1:0-704 GCF_000164805.1 Carlito syrichta
ATTCCTCACTAACCATGTGTGACTTTTGAAACAAAGTATGTTGGGTATACCTGGCTTATTATTGGGAGACAATACTTTACCTTGTCACAAAAATGTAATTCTCAGGTGAATTAAAGGACAAATGAGACTTGAAACATTTCAGGTATTTGCATGCTCTCTAGAAAAGGGAATTTCTAGACAATAAAGCAGTAGAAGTCAATGGAAAAGACTGATGAATAGCTGCTTGTTTGCAAATAGAAAACTCTGTATATCTTACTAAAACATCCAAACCATAAGCACCAGCAGGCCAAGCAATGCCTCATTGCCAAGAGGTTGTTGGGGCAATGACAATCTAAGGTTTGTGTCTGATGGTTGTCCCCACTCTAGTGTTTTATAGTATGGCTGTCTGTGAATCTGATTCATGTCTCTGCCATGTATCACATTATTTCGATGAAGATACTCTCCCCTATCTTTTGTTTACTAATGTTCATGTGGCTAGTTCAGTACAGCTTATTCACACCCAGGAACCTCTCCTTCTCTAACTCTGTTCTCTGTCTTACAGGAACCAAGGGTGGCTTCTGGTGTTCTGTGTGGCTTCATCATGTCCTCCTCCCTCTCATCCACTTCATGATGTAATTCTTGGCACATTTACTCCCTCTGTAGAGTAGAAGGTGATATCATAGAGAAGGGGACAGAGCTATCCAATTTCGTGGGAGCAACTGCTC
>NW_007124985.1:0-796 GCF_000164805.1 Carlito syrichta
CAGTAGCTGGGCATGATAGCACGCACTTGTAGTTCCAGGCTACTCATCATTCGAAGGTGGAAGGATCACCGGAGCCCAGAAGGTGGATGCTGGAGTGGCTGTGAGAGTGTGTGCCGCTGCATTTCAGCCTGGGTAAAGGAAGGAGACTGCAACTCCAAAAAAAAGTGGCCTTACGGGAGTATCGTAAAAGGCCAAACAAGGTCGGCTAAACGGTTGTCGCTGTGATGGTTGTCCTTCCTTCTGGAGAATGTGATTTATTCCTTATTTGTCTACCCTTTCAGAATGGAACACGTCTGTTCGGGAGCTCCTTAAGGGAAAGACATGGAAGAGAAACCTCAGCGACGTCACGTCTGACGTTTCATATACCTTTTTTATTTTTCTCTGTGACCCTTTTTTAGACTTTTTCTCTTACGGTGGATGACTGTGACCTTCGTGCTGTGGTTCCTCCGATATCCTCCTTGTTCATTTCTGTACATAAACGTCAGTTCTGTGTTTATCTCTGTCTTTATTTCGCATAGACCGATGTAGCCGCTACGGTCAGCTTTGTCAAAAATAGCTCTTCCCGCTGGATTGTTTTTGCCTTCGATTCCAGAATCCGTTGCCTGTATCAGTGTGGAGTGATTCCTGGACCCTTGGTCCTCTTTCTTGGCTCTATCTGTGTGTCCCGGTCACGCCCACGCTGCACTTTCTCGGTTACTATAGTGAAAGGCTTGAGATCACGCAACCGTAACCCTCCGATTTTGTTATTTTTCAAGATTATTTCTGCTAGTCTAGACGTGTGTCTTTTACACATTTT
>NW_007124986.1:0-564 GCF_000164805.1 Carlito syrichta
ACATTACCACACTTCAAACTTTACTATAAAGCTACAATCATCAAAACAGCTTGATATTGGTACAAAAACAGGCATATAGACCAATGAAATAGAATTGAGATTCCAGAAGCTAAACTTCAATTTCTCAACCAACTCATCTTCGACAAAGCCTCTACCACCTACCACTGGGGAAAGGAGAACCTATTCAGTAAATGGTGCTGGGAAAACTGGCTGACCACATGCAGAAGACTCAAACAAGACCCCTATCTGTCCCCATACACAAAAATTAACTCTAAATGGATCAGAGACCTAAATGTAAAACCTCAAACCATAAGAACCTTAGAAAATGGAGGACATACCCTTATGGAAATTGGAACTGGCATCCAATTCCTGAACAAAACCCGAAACCCACAGGCCATAAGAGATAAGATAGACAAGTGGGACCTCATTAAACTGACAAGCTTCTGCAAAGCCAAAGAAACCATCAAGAGAGCAGGAAGACAGCCTACAGACTGGGAAAAAAGTATTTGCCAACTCCAGGTCCAACAAAGGCTTAACATCTTGGATCTACAAGGAACTCAACAT
>NW_007124987.1:0-402 GCF_000164805.1 Carlito syrichta
CAGTCATGTTGGTTATGCTATAACATCCAGCCTCCCTATTACAAAGGAATTGCAGTAATGAGAAACTATACAACCGAGCATAGTCCCAATTCTTGTAGATGGCAGCCAGCAACCCAGGGACTTACTCTCCAGTCGGTAACAGGCCAAGGATTATGCATAGGCCGCCCCGCACCAGCGTTTCAGTCCCTACGCAACATTACGCTGCCTGTTTCTAGCCTAGATTACCACCTGCCCCCTAAAAATAGCTGGTGAGCATGTTCAACAGGCTTAACCCCTTGCTTCCATGGGCAGGTCTTAAATCAGACCCAACAAGGCTTCTGCGTGTTAGTCCAATTACTTCCAAAAATTCTCTACCACTCAGATGAGGATATACTCCGGTGGTTTACCCCAGGTATCCACCGG
>NW_007124988.1:0-665 GCF_000164805.1 Carlito syrichta
CAAGAGTGAGAATTCACACAAAAGAAGAAACAAGATGCCTACAACTCCTCGTACCCTGTTTCTATGGTAAATACCACAAGGCCTGATCTTGACTGCAAATGGTATGCTCTAGAACTACTCAAACTCTGAGTCAACTGAAACCCTTTCCCCCTCCTGTCTGTGCTGAGACCTCTTGGAAGCTGCTGACTCGGTCTCGATTCCTCAGTCCTCAGAAATTCCCCAGATTTCTGCATCTTGCTCTGGGTCCTGCCAGTTCTGTTCAACCCTTGCTTCCTCAAAGGCTAGGGCAGGCAAAGGTCTGTCCGACTCATCGATGAAACTATTTCCTCACGATGGCGCTGTGACTCAAGAGGACGCTAACAGGCCTGCCTGACACCCGCCCATCAACTTGGAAAAAAAGGTGCCATCAAACTCTCCTCCCTGTGATCCACCTTCAGTTTGTTTCTCACTGAGCTCAACAAAGTTCCAGACACTTGGAAGGCTGAGCTGGAAGAGTCGCCCGAGCCCAGGAGTTGGAGGCCGCAGTGTCTGTGACCGTCTACTCTGTGCGACAGAGTTAGACTCTGACTCTAACAATCAAACCACAAAATAAAATTTTAAAAAACTTTGAAAAATGAAACATGAATAATGTTGGAAAAATCATGAAGAAAGAGGCATTGCGTATG
>NW_007124989.1:0-732 GCF_000164805.1 Carlito syrichta
TATCTGTCTCTATCTCTCTGTCTCTGTCCCTCTCCTCTCTCTCTTTGTCTCTCTGTCTCTCTTGTAACTGTCTCTCTCTGTCTCTGTCTCTCTGCCACACTCTCTCTGTCTAGCTCGCTGTCTCTGCCATTATCTGTCTCCATCTCTCTTTGTTTCTGTCTCTCTGTCTCTGTCACTGTCTGTCTCTGCCTTTCTCTCTGTCTCTGTTCCTCCCCCTCTGTCCCTTAGTCTCTGACACTCTCTGTCTCTGTAACTGTCTCTGTCTCTCTTTGTCTCTTTCTCTCGGTCTATCTCTCTCTGTCTCTGTCTCTCTGTCACTCTCTCTCTCTGTCTAGCTCTCTATCTTTGTCCTCTCTGTCTCTCTGTCTCTATCTCTCTTTATCTCTGTCTCTCTGTCCCTCTCTCTTTGTCTCTGTCTCTCTCCATAACTGTCTCTATCTCTCCCTGTCTCTCTCTCTGTGTCTCTCTCTGTTGCTGACTCAGGGAAAGGATGAGAAGGAGCAGGTAGGTGCAGAGGCTCTCTGTCTACCTCTGTCTTTATCCTTCTCTCTCTTTGTCTCTCTGTCTTTATCTCTCTGTTTCTATCTCTGTCACTCTGTCTCTTTCTCTGTCTCTGTCCCTCCCTATTTTCCCTCTCTATGTCTCTCTGTCTCTCTCTCTGTCTTACACACACACACACACACACATACACACACTCAGCCCCACCCGGTCTCTGACTCTCAGCCTTGCCAG
>NW_007124990.1:0-324 GCF_000164805.1 Carlito syrichta
CCCACCACCATCCTCTTTGCAAACTACAGTATTTCAGGGCCACGGGTAAATACAGGTGAGGTAAGCCCTGGGGTGTGACCTGGAGGATGACACTTCTCAATCTCAGGATTCAGATACACAAATTGCCTCCTTCCCACCCACTTAGGATGATTCCCTTCATTGATCACTGCCCCCATCCCCCCACACACACTCATGGGAAGTTGGGGTTACTGCAGAGCCTTGTGGCAGTGGGGATGTGGCAGGGGACACAGTGTGCACATCCTCAGGAGCCTGATAGTACCCATCTCTGTGGCCCTACTGCCTCACTTCCCTTGTGGTCCTGAG
>NW_007124991.1:0-303 GCF_000164805.1 Carlito syrichta
GGATTCTTCATTTTCATTTGTTTCCAGGTATCTTTTGATCCCTGTTTTGATTTTGTCATTGACCCAGGAGTTGTTTAGCATCATGCTGTTTAGTGTCCATGTCTTTGTGGGTTTTGGGAGGACTTTGTTGGTGTCAATGTTTATTTGTATTCCCCTGTGGTCCGAGAAGGTGTTTGGTAGAATTTCCGTCCTTTTAAATTTGCTTATGCTTGATTTACGGCCGAGTATGTGGTCGTTCTTAGAATGTGTTCCATGTGGTGATGAGTAGAATGTGTATTCTGTGGTCTTTGGATGGAGTGTTCT
>NW_007124992.1:0-778 GCF_000164805.1 Carlito syrichta
TCACAACAAGAAGTTTTCTAAAAATCAGGAAGCTGCCAGAATCTTGATCTTCTACTTCCCAGGCTCCAAAGCTGTGAGAACTAAGTTTCTGAATTTAATAAGCTACCCAGTCAATGGTATTTTGTTATAGCAGCCTTAATGAACTGACAATTACAAGAAATTTGCTCTTCCTTTGGTGGAATCTGTTACTGCTATTTTTACAGTACATTTAAAAAGAATCAAGGAAGCATATGGCCTTTGGAGACAGGTGTGGTAACAGTTTCTGGTTCCTTTACATGTGTGCTATCTAGTCTTTGGCAAATTAATTACCCTCCCTGAGCCTCAATTTCCCAATCTATAAAAATGAGGATAACAGTCATTTCTTTAAGAGGGTATGAATATTAAACAAAAGAATGTACAGTTTCCAGCAGAGCAATAAGCACACCATAGGTTTTTTGAGAGCTTCCTTCCCTTCCCCTCCCTTCCAAGCCCTGCTCGTTTCCCTCACTTCACTGTTGGAGAACTGTAGCCAAGGAATATCCAGTGCCTAAAGTCATTTTGGTGTTTGTTAGGTCTATGAAGATATTCCCATTTTCACTCTTGACATTGGAGATGTGTGCTTTCTCTCTCCTTTTCTAAATCAGTCTGGCTAGGGGATTACCAATTTTATTCATCTTTCTTAAAAACCAAGTTTATTTGATGTTATTAATTTCTCTTGTCATCACTTTTCTATCTTATTATTTATATTCTTATTCCATACTATTATTTGTTTCTTTCTACTTACTATAAATATACTTTG
>NW_007124993.1:0-802 GCF_000164805.1 Carlito syrichta
CTAGCATAAATCCTAAGATAACAGATATTTTCTTTTGGTACTTTATTGGTATTACTCTAGTATCATTTCATTTCCACTGTTACTATTAAAATTTTATTCCATTGTAGATATCATGTTTCTCTTTGGCTAATTTTAAAATCTCTTTGTTTTGAACTTCCAAAATGTTAGCAATACATATATATTGCTTTGTATTTGTTGAACTACCATCAAAATGCAAAAGTATAAGCCACTGTCTCTTTGAATTATGCCTCCTGTTCATTTTTTATTTTCTTCTCCCTGGAACTCTAATTTGACATTGTCAACAATTTCCCATTTGAGTTTTGTGCCTCATAATCTGTCTAATATACTTTCCATCTTTTGGTCTATATTTCACATCGGGTTATCTCTTCAGGCCTTTCATTTTATAACAATCATACTGTGAACTGCTTAGGAAGGGGCCATGAGGTAAGGAGCTAAGACAGCCTGTAGAAGCTAAGAATGGTTCTTTGCTCAGATGAGATCACAGTCTCAGCTGACATTTTGATTTCAGCCAATGAGACTCCAGGCAAAGGATATAGCTAATCCAAGCACAGACTTCAAACCTACAGATACTAAGATAAAAAGTGCGTGTTGTTTATATGGTTAAGTTTTATTAGAGATTTGTTGTACAACAGAAAGCTAGTACTCTCATGTCTGCTCATTTTCTTGAATTATGTGCAATTTAAGAACGTGACTATGTATTTGACTGACCTGTGAAGATTGTGAGGAACCTCAGTTGAGGGTGGTTCTTCCAACCAAATCTGAGTTTGCTTCTTTCTCGATT
>NW_007124994.1:0-755 GCF_000164805.1 Carlito syrichta
AATAAATCTATGAGAATCTGTCAAAAACCTCCTTGCACTGATAAAGGTCTTTAGCAGTCTCTGGGTACAAAATCAATGTGCAAAAGATTCTTGTATTCATATAAACCAACGACAAACAGGCAGAGAACCAAATAAAAGGCACAATCCCATTCATAGTCACTACCAAAAAAAAAAATGAAAAGAAATACTTGAACATCTTCCTAATCAAAGAAGTGAAAGACTTTTACAATGAAAACTACAAAACACTACTCAGAGAAAACCAAGAAGACACAAACAAATGGAAAAATATTCCATGTTTATGAATAGGAATAATCAATATTGTTAAAAATCAATATTGTTAAGATGGCAATCTACAGATTCAATGTAATACCCACTAAATTACCAACGTCATTTTTCTAAGACCTGGAAATGGCAATACAGAAATACATATGAAAACATACATGACCATGAATAGCCAAGACAATCATTAGCAAAAGAAACAAAGTGGGAGGTGTCACACTTCCAGACTTTAAATTTTACTATAGGTCTACAATATTCAAAACAGCCTGGTATTGGTACAAGCACAGGCATATAGTCTAATGGAACAGGTTATAGATCCTGGAAGCAAAACCTGAATTTCTCAACTAAGTCATCTTTGACAGAGTCTCCCTAGCAGCCACTGGGAGAGAGAAGAACCTATTTGGTAAATGCTGCTGGGAAAACTGGCAGACCACATACAGAAGACTGAAACAGAACCCCTACCTATCACCATACAC
>NW_007124995.1:0-542 GCF_000164805.1 Carlito syrichta
CCACCCCACCCTCCCGCAGCTCACGAATGCCAGGGACGCTCTCCACAGGGATCTGCCTCACACCCTCCTTGAAGCAGCTGAGCCCAGGGTAGACCTTGCGGATCTGGGCCTGTTTACGCTCAATCAACTTCTTGATGATCTGAGGGAGGGAGGGGTCTTGAGGGGCCATCCCCAGCCTTGGCAGCCCCTCGGGGCCAGGGGCAGAGCTCACAGTGGGTGGGAACAGCAGGCTGCGCTGCCACCGAATCCAGGACCTCCCCTCCTAACTTCCCAGAAGAGGCAGAGCAAAAATCAAGATGCTAGCCTGTCTTCTCGTGTCTCACACACACACACACACACACACACACACACACACATACACACACACACACATGCGTACATGCACACACATGTGGTGTGGTACACGTCTACAGTGTATGCTCCCCTCCACACGCACATTCATGAAGAGCACTATGGGGCCAGGCGTGGTGGCTCACGCCTATAATCCCAGCACTTTGGGAGGCCAAGGTGAGAGGATTGCCTGAGCCCACAGGTTTGAGACC
>NW_007124996.1:0-620 GCF_000164805.1 Carlito syrichta
ATGCTCAGAGACTCTCCACTCAGTCAGAGGAATGACCACTTTATTCTGCTTTTCTAGTAACGAGTCCACATTCTTCTTCCTTCCCTTGCACTATCAGCCACTGAAACCACTCACATTGGATACTGGATGACCCACCAGGAGGTGGCACTGACACAGAAAGCACTGACAACGTTACAAGCAGAGAATGATTTGAGCAGGTTGGGACAAGACACTGCAGAGGGGAGAGACAACATTTCAACAAAGAACCCAGCAAGATAAGGTGGACCAGGCCCATACCTCATAAACTAGCAATGACGTCTGGATCTCTCAATGTTTGTTCACATTCAGTCCCACTGGCTTAGGTTCCTTCTTCCAAGTATACTTTTTAAGGAATTTGAAAACTCTATTGTTACATATTGTTTTTTATTTGTACAGAACTACCAACATTACATTAGCCGTGGCTTGAAGAAACATTTTTTAACGGAGTCTGACAGATGTTACTTTAGCATTTTTTAAAAATCTTCAACTTAGCTTGCATCTTCTTTACATATGCTTTGTAGGGCCATACCTGAAATGGGAACATTTGTTTTTCCATGAAAAGACCAGCAAATCTGGGCTATTTCACCTTGGTGTATTGTTTT